>NC_046664.1:25634321-25658676 GCF_010883055.1 Belonocnema kinseyi
CTTTCCCTCACTCTTCCCCTCCCGTGCTGCATATTGCTTCCCCTAATTCCCCCTAAATCACTACACTTTCCGTCACGTCCCACCCATCACTTGCACTTTCTCATCTCCCTTTCATTTCCACCCCTTTCCTTACCACAATTACACCTATCACTAAACCTCCTTCTCGCTACCAATCCTCCCTTCACTTCCCCAACCTTACTGTATATCCCTTCCCCTCACGTCTCCTTAATCATTACACTTTTTCTTAAATTCCTCCACTTAATTCCCCCTCTGACTTCTCCCCCTCTCATTAACCCTTATTTAGTACCGCTTCTCGTATCTCACTTCCTTCAATCGCTAAACCTCTCTCTCACTACCACTCCTCCCTCACTACCACTGTTCCGGACTATCACTCCCCCTCACTACCAGTCCCCCTCGCTAGAGCTCCTCCTCGCTACCACGCCTATCTCACTTCCCCTCCCTTACTACATATCACTTTCCCTGACGTCCCCTCAATCACTACACTTTTTCTCATACCCCTGTTTTCACTACCATTTCTAAAATTCCCTTCCTTAGAAAAAAGTAAGAAGGACGGACGATCAAAGGACGATTCAAAATACAATTCCGGATGAACCTGTGGACCGATTTGGATGTTTCTTTTTAAAAGCTGATAAAATTTCAAAGAAATTTGTCAATTCTAATTTTTTGTTAATTTTTTCAATTTATTTATAAATAAATAAATATGACGAAAAAAATGACAATTTTTTTTTATTTGACGTTCCCCGTGTTCTTCAATAATAAGAAAATTGTTGTAGTTACCATTTTTTTATAGATTTATATTATATAAAGATATTTCGTCATAATACAATAAACAATAAATTTTTTTATAAACAAATTATTTGATGAAAATGTGTTTTCTATAATTTTCAAAAATGTAACGTTTTTTTAAAAGTTATATTGCAAGAAATTTAAATGGAAACAATATTTTAATGAAAAAATTTTCTTCCAAGACTAATTTTTATATTATAAACTAATTTAATAAAAAATGCATTACCCAGCCATTTGCCGTCAGAAAAATTCGTTTTTTTTTATGTCAACTTTTTCAAATTAGAAACCTCATGATAATTTATGAAAAATTTCTAATATTTGGATATATTTTATGATTTTTAAAACAAATTTAATAAAAAAAATGCATTATTCGGTCATTTGTCGACAAAAAAACTAATTTTTTTTTGAAAGCCAGTCCTTTTAATTTCAGAAAAAAATTCTTTTTTTTTAATAAGTACATGCAGTTGGTTTCAAAATATTGAATGTGTTGTTCAATCATTCCTTGTATTCAAAGCCTTTTTTGTTGGCAAGCTGTATGTACTGAATTTAAAAAAAAACTTTTTTTTCTAAAATTAAAAGAACTGACTTTGGAAAATAGCGAGTTTTTACGTCGACAAATGCTCAAATAATGCATTTTCATTTAAATTTGTTTAACAAAAACAAAAAATAAATCAACTGATTATGAATTTCACTGAAATCACCGCAAAGTTCTCAATTAAAAGGATTGACATTGGGAAAACGAGTTTTCCCGCCGAAAATTCCTAAATAATTCATTTGTTTATTTAAGTGGTCCAAAAAATCATTAAATTTATCAAAAAATTGTGAATTTTTCTAAAATTATCATGGGGGTCACAATTTTGAAAAATGGAAATAAAAAACGAATTTTTTAAAAACAAATTTTTTAAAAACAAATGTCTCCATAATGCATTTGTTTAATCAAGTAGTGACGGATGTTGCTGAAATTATCATGAAGTTCCCAATTAAAAGGACTGTATTTGAAAAAATTTGATTTTTCCGTCGATAAGTACTCCCATAATGCATTTTTTAATTAAAATTTGTTTAATCAAATTATAAAATTCATTAAAATATTATGAATCTTCTGAAATTATCATAAGGTTTCTAATTTTAAAAAATTGATTTCGAAAAAAAGTAATTTTTCTGAAGACAAATGCCTGAATAATGCATTTGTTTATTAAATTTCTTTATAATATTAACAAGAATTTTCTTAAGAGACATTTTTTTCATTAAACTATTGTTTCTATTCAAATTTTCTGAAATGTAGCCTAAAAAAACATTAAATTATCGAAAATTATAGAAAAAACATTTCCAACAAATAATTTGTTTGTAAATTTTTTGTTCGTTTATTGTTTTGTGAGGGAATATTTTTACATGATGTCAATCTATAAAATGCAGGCGATTACAAGAATCTTCCTATTATTAACGAGCACAATTATTGGCTCGAAAACTTTCTTTGAAATTTTATCAGCTTTAAAAAAAAACAATTTTACTATTTTAGATTCGAAGAAAAATTATGAATTTTTCACTCTCATTTAGGGAGTTCATATTTTGATATTCGAAAAAATTTCCATTTCATGTGTAAACGTGATTTATGCTCAGTCAGCAATTACGTCATATTTACTTATCATTAATTGTTTCAGATTTAAAAAATGTATTCAATAAATTAAATATTTGTTGGCACAATTTAATAGAGTTTAGAATTAATTAAACGCAATATTTCGAAACAATGATTTTTCTGAAAACACCTTGAACTTTGAAACTAAATATTTTGTGGTTGAATTTAACGCTATGCAAACTTTTAAACGCTTGTTATTTAAATGTAGTATAATTAGTTTCTACACAGATATTAAACAAACATTTTTTAATTTTTTAAATTTGATTTTTATTTTTTCTGAATTTATATTTCTCATCTGAAGACTTATATCTTAACACAATGGGTTGACTTTAAAGAACCTAATTTTCATTATGTTTAAGAATGATTATTAACAAATTTACATTTTAAACTTTTGTCACTAAGGTTATTTATCTCGGTGAAATTGTTAATTCTTGAAGATTATATTTTACCCAGAATGAACATTATAATTTAAACTAGGCCAAAAAAAGTAATTTTCTTTACAATGATTTATTTACAAAATGATGATTATAAATATTTTTTTACATTGGCATTTTTTTCCAAATGATATTATTTCTTAGATAGAAAAGAAGTGATTTTTCAGAAAATGAAAATGTTTCATTGTCAAAAATGTGAATTAAAAAAAAGTTAGGGATTTGGGATATATAAAAATTCTTTATTATTATTTATAATTATTGAAATTCTTGAAACAACTTTCCAGGACAATAGATTTTATTTTACATTTTTCTCACATTTAAGATAGTTTAATTTAATTTATAAAAGATTCTATGTTAATAATGTTACAAAATTAAGATTCTGGTAATTAAATATTAATGATCAGGGAGAATTAAAAAGTGACTAGGCAAAATTTTATGAAATTTGAAAATGAAGTATTTTGGGCTGAATGCTATCATATTCTGGTTAGTAGTTTATTCACTTTATATTCATTTTCCTCATTATTTTTTCGCACTTGCTTTTTCCTGACGATGATATTTTTTGCGAAATATTTTTTTGATGAAAAATCAACAATTTTTAAAATAAAATCGTTTTTGGTTAATGATTAACTGGTTTTGTAAAATATTTCTTAATTAAAATTTCACTTATTTTTTTAATTGGTCTCTTTTGGTATAAATTTAATTTTTTTAAAAAGATGCGACTGTTTCGTTAAAGGTTTATCATTTTGGTCGAAAATTCACCCACCATTTCATTTAAAACTTGTGTTTCTTTGTTGAAAATTAATTTTTAAACAAAGAATTCAACTGTTGCAATCGAAGATGAATTATTTTAGTTACGCCTTAACTATTTGCAGAAAATTTTTTATTCCTTTTTAAAAAATTCAGTTCTTGATTAAAAAAGTGACCTTTCATTTGATTGAAAATTAACTTTTTGTTAAAAGTTCATATTTTAATGTTCAACGTTTAATTAAAGAATTTCAGGGTTGATAATTAAACATTTTTTTATTGCATCTCTTTTAACTTAAATTTCACATTTTTTAGATAATGATGCAACTTTTCAGTAAAAGATTGATGATTTTTATTGAAAATTCACCTTTTAAATAAATAACTAATTACATTGTTAAACAGGTTTTTTTATTTTGCTTTAAAATTAATTTTTTAAAGGAAAATTTAATTTCTTCATTTTAGGGTAAAATTTGATATTTTTTAGTTGAAAATTCATATTATTTGACATAAAAATAATTTTATAGGTCTCTAATTGCCCATTTTTGTATTAAAATACAATTGTAAGATGGATAAATCCAACAATAATTTTATAATTCTTTTATTTTTTAATTCATCTCTTTTAATTGAAATATCATCTTTTTTAGATAAAAAAGCAATTTTGTAGTTGAAGAATTATGATTGCAGTTAAAACTTCACCTATTTTTTGAAAATAAATAATTAAATGATTTTTTGAAAATTCTTTGTTATTTTGATTTAACATTAATTTTCTAATGGAAAATTTAACTTTTCCATTTTGGTTTGGTATTTGATTTTATTAGTTAAAAAATCGTACTTTTTGGCGAAAAATTAATTTTATTGGTTTTAATTTACCTCTTTTTTACTTAAAAATGCAATTGTTGGGTTGAATATTATATTTTTTGTTGTAAATTCATATTTTTGCATTTGAGAATTTAACTAATATTTTTCAGAAAATCCTTTTTTTTTGGTTTAAAAATTCAACAGTTTTCAACAATATTTTTGAAAACTTTGATTTGAAAATTACTTTCCTCTCTCGTTTAAAATGAATTTTCTAGCTGAAAATAGAACTATTTCAGTTAAAAATTCATTATTTTAGTTAAAAATTAATCTCTAAATGAAAGTTGAATTGGTTGGTTAGCAAAATTATTTTTTTTTCCCAGGTTCAATTCACTTCCGTTCCAAAAGAAGTTTAACTTTAAAAATTATTTTTCTTACAAAGATGTAGAATAGTTATTATATAAAAAGTAGGTTGAGAGCAGAAACTCACCTGAAAGAAATAAAATAAATAAATAAATCTGTTAAAAATTAATGCTCTAAATTAAAAACTTCATATATATATATATGGTATTTATACTATATAATAGGTTTCTCTATAGACATACACTTTTTACTGCAAAAACTGAATTTATTAATTTTTTTTGTCAGTTTATAGAATGAAATTATAAATTTTTCACTGAACAGTTATATTTTCACAATAAAATATTAATTTCCAAAATGAAAGAAAATTTTTATCCTGCTAGTTGATCTAAACCTTTAAGTGAATAAAACAAAAATAAGAATTTTTAACAGAAAGGTTAATTATCAATCAAATATTTGAATTTTCTACCAAAATAGTGAAACCTTCACCCTATAAACTAAATTTCCGATTAACAACTCTGAAATTCGTTTCAAGTCTAACTTTTTTACAAAAAGTGCAACGTTGTTAAAAATTCATTTTTTTTTAAATATACCTATTCCGTTTTCGGTTAAAAATTAATATTTTAAATTTAAAACTGATTTTTTTAGTGGAAAATTGATTAATTTTGAATTAAAATACAACTGAAAGAATACGATTTGTTAAAAGTTTGCATTTTTAGTTAAGTTATACTGTTTTTCATTTAGATTATTATAATTTTGTTTTACTTACAGTATTAAATATTATATTTTTTTGTTGAGAATTCATTTGTGACTTAAGCAATTTAACTATTTCATTAAAAGTTGAACTACTCTGTTAAAGATCAAATTTTTTATTGAAAATTCACAATTCTAGTGGAAAATTTGTTTTATTCTTTGGTTTAAAATGTAACCAGTTTGTTGAAATATTGATTTTTGTAATTGCGAAAAAGATCAATTTTCAATCAAAAATATAAATTTTTAATTAAAAATGAAATAGATATTCTATTTTTAGTTGAAAAAATATATTTTTAAAATAGGATGAAATAGAATAGAATGGAATTAGAGAATAAGAGAATTAAAGCATAATTGATATTCTATTTTTAGTTAACAATTTATATTCTGGATTGAAAATTAGCATTTTCTGGTTGAAAATTTATGTGCCTTATTGATTTGCCACTTTTGGTAGAAAATCAATATTTTTGGTTAAAAAATCAACTTATGTGGCTAAAAATGCATCTCTTTATCTGAAAAGTTAACTTTGTAGTTAAAAATCCATTATTTGATTGAAGATCGAAAATTTTAATTTAAAATTGATCTATTTGAGAAAATTAAATTTTTTAATAAAAATTCATATTTAAGCGTTGGATATTTAACGATTCTGTAAAAAATTAATTTTAGAGGTATAAATTTTCAAATTTCATTTAGTTGATAAAAATTTAATTTATTTGTTGAAAATAAAATATTTTGGCAGAAATTTAGTTTTTTTAACTTCAAAATCTAAGAATAAGATTAAAAATTTATGTCTTTTGTAAAAAATTTGTTATCTAGTAGAAAATTAATTTTTTTATTTAAAATTTATCTTTGTAGGATAAAAAAGAAACTTTTTTTATTAAATTTTTTATTTTTAGCTGAAAATGAAACTGTTTTCTCAAATAATCTCTTTTTTTATTCAAAATGCATCATTTTTGGTAGAAAAGTAATCTTTGCGGATTGAAAATAAATTTTTTTGTCGAAAATTCAACTCTATTCGAAAAAATTCGTCTTTTTGGTAGTCAATTTTAATTATTTAGCTAAAAATCTTTTGTTAAGAATACATCTCTTTCAGTAGAAAATCTTTTAAGATTAAACATTCAACTATTTGTTTGACATTTTAATACACTCGGACTAGAAATTTTAGGACTTTTAAGCATTTCATGTTGAATTCAATACGGTGTCTACATTTTTGTGTCGCGATTTGTATTTATCTATCGCCAAAAGATCCTGAACATGCTTCTGGACACGAACCTCAGAGAATCTTGAACATGTTCCTGGACAGGAACCTCAATTGATTGTGAACATGCTCCTACACACGAACCTCGAAAGGATCCCGAACATGCTTCTAGAGACGAACCTCCGAGGATCTCGAAAATGTTCCTGCGCATAAATCTCTGAGGATCCTGGACATAGTGCTGAACATGAACTTCGGAGGATCCTGGACATATTTATGGACACGAACCTCGGAGAATTTGGGACATGATCCTGCACATAAATCTCGGAGGATCCTGGACATTTTTCTGGACACGAACCTCAGAGTATCTTGGAAATGTTGCTGCACGCGAACCTCGGAGGATCCTTAACATGTTTCTGGACGTTAACCTTCGAGGAATTGGGACATGTTCCTGCACATGAATCTCGGAGGATCTTGGACATGTTGCTGCACTCGAACCTCGGAGGATCCTGGACTTGTTTCTAGACACGAACCTCAGAGGAGCTTGGAAATGTTGTTGCACACGAACCTCGGAGGATCCTTAATATGTTTCTGGACATTAACCTTCGAGGATCCTAAACATTGCACGCCACACGAACCTCGGAGGATCTTGAACATGTTCCTGCACATTAACCTCGGAGGAATTGGGACATTTTTCTGCACATTAATCTCGGAAGATCCCGGACATGTTGTTGCACACGAACCTCCGAGTATCTTGGACATGTTCCTGGACACGAACCTCCGTGGGTCCTTGATAAGTTGACGGTTCCTGCTCAGTTATTTGGCGAAAGAAACTACACGTGATCCTGGAAAGCGTCCTGTACGTAAGCTGACCTTGGAATGATCCTGTACAGGTTCCTTCACTGAGTGATTTAAAATGCAGGTTTATGTACTGGAACTTGCTCAGAATCCCATACAACAACCTGCTAAGTCAATAATCCGCGAAGTTTCGCTAGTGGCCTGACTCTCGCAATGTTAAGTTGGATCTTCAAGGGAATAAGAGCAAGGATATTTTTTAGCATCAAGCGTCCTAAATTATTATGATGGTCTTTTGTAAAGGAACCTATACGTCTATTTGTACACGAACCCGCGTATCAATTTACTTTGGAAAGGAAGGTGCTGGACGTTAAGGAGGAATCAAAATTTTGATTGATTTTGAATTAACTTTCTTAAATATCCTGATAACTAATTCGTTTCACAGAAGGAAAAAGTTCTTGATAAAAGTATTTTAAAGTTGAATTTCTCCGTCAAACAAAGTCATTATAGCTTGTAATGATGTGACAATTAGGAGGAGCGTTACTTAAGCAGTGTTGAAATAAGAGGAAATTTTCCGTCCGAGTGTAATGGAAAAAAGGAAACGAAGTGAGGGGATGGGATGGAAAACGTCGAGCGTTCGATGGCTTGGAAATAAGCGAGAAATTCTAGCGCAAAAGCAGGTAGTCAGTCGAGACGAGACAGCCGGAAGCGGCGCCGGGTAAATTGAAAATGTTGTTTTCTGCTTAAAGTTGTGATCAGAGCGGCGCGGCAACTGACACCCCCGTCCAGCAACCCTCAAACTGTATTATGCATTCACGTTTACCCTCTCAAAGCCACCTCGTCCACCTCGCACAACCAACCATCTAAGTCTCTCTCTCTCGCTCTCTCTCTCGCTCTCTCTCTTTCTCTCTCGTATACCTTAACATAATAAGGTTGCATTATACAGTATATACAAAATTTCCAGTTAAAGACACTCGACCTGGCGCAGCGACGCGATGGGTCTTAGCCACATGCCGACATACTTTTCAAACTTTTCCTCCAAGAGAACTTTATTAGAAATACATTCTCGCCTGATCTTGACGGTATTATTACTATCCTCTAGATATAATTTGAATAAGGGGGAAGACGATTTCTCAAGTATTTCTTAACACCATTGAGAAGGGAATTTCAACGAATTTCACCAAATCTAAAGGATTTTCAGATGTGTTAAAAAATGTAGATAGGGTTTTTAAAATTTTTTGGGGATTTTAAGCGATTTTAAAGAATTTGACAAAGTTTCAAGGATTTTATCGAATATACAAGGATTTCTTGGGATTTACAAAAGATTTTAAAGCTTTTTTAGGATTCGCAAATATTTTAAGAAATTTTGAGGGATTTCAAAAAAATGTAAAAGATTTCAAAAATTTCGAGCACCATATTTAAAGAACTTTATGGAATCTCCAAGGATTTTTTGAGATCTCAAAAGATGTGAAAGCTTTTTTAAGATTCTCAAACATTTCGAAGGATCTCAAGGGATTTAAAAAAATGTTCAAAATTTCAAAGATTTTAAGCACAATATTTTTAGAACTTTATGGATTCTGCAAGGATTTTACGGAATTTAAAAAGACTATGGAAGATTTCAAGAGGTTTTAATCAATCTCTATTAATATTACGGGTTTTAAAAATATTCAACAGTTTTTCTGATATTTTCAAAGATCGCAAGGGATTTCAGTTAACAAAATTAACAAAATTAACAATATTTAAAGTATTTTATTAATTTTTCAAGGATATTACAAAGTTAAGATAATTTGTCAAAGGTTTTAAGGGATTTTAAGTGATTTCAAGGTATTTTACCAAAGTTAATGGTTTTTATTGAATCTCTAAGAATTTTTCTGGGATTTCAAAGATTTGAAAGCTTTTTTAGAATTTTCAAATGTTTAAAATTTTGAAAAAATGTAAAAGATTTCAAAGATTTCGAGCACAATATTAAAAGAACTTTATGGAATCTCCAAGGATTTTTCGGGATTTCAAAAGATGAGATAGCTTTTTTTTAGGATTCTCAAATATTTCGAAGGATTTTAAGGGATTTCAAAAAAATGTTCAAGGTTTCAAAGATTTTGAGCACAATATTTTAAGAACTTTATGGAATCTGCAAGATTTTACGGAATTTTAAAAGACTGTCGAAGATTTCAAGAGGTTTTATTAAATCTCTATTAATATTACGGGCATTAAAAAGATTCAACAGTTTTCCTGATATTTTCAAAGATTTGAAGTGATTTTCATGGACTTTAAGAAATTTCAAAGGAACTTAAAAGATTTCCTTAAGTATCCAAGGATTTAAAAATATTTTAAAGCTCTGAAAGTTGGATTTACAAATATTTCCAAAGATTGCAATGGATTTCGGTCAACAAAATTAACAAAATTAACAATATTTAAAGTATTTTATTAATTTTCCAAGGATATTACAATGTTAAAATAATTTTTGAAAGGTTTTAAGCGATTTTAAGTGATTTCAAGGTATTTTACCAAAGTTAAAGGTTTTTATTGAATCTCGAAGAATTTTTCGGGGATTTAAAAGATTTGAAAGCTTTTTAGAATTTTCAAATGTTTACAATTTTGAAAAAATGTAAAAGATTTCGAGCACAGTATTAAAAGAACTTTATGGAATCTCCAAGGATTTTTCGGAATTTCAAAAGATGAGAACGCTTTTTTTTAGGAATCTCAAATATTCCGAGGTATTTTAAGGAATTTCAAAAAAATGTTAAAGATTTGAAAGATTTCGAGTACAATAATAAAAGACCTTTATTGAATTTCCAAGGGTTCTTCCGGATTTAAAAAGATGCAGCTTTTTTTAGGATTCTCAAATATTTCTAGGGGTTTTAAGGGATTTCAAAAAAATGGTCAAGATTTCAAAGATTTTAAGTACAATATTTTAAGAACCTTATGGAATCTGCAAGGATTTTACGGAATTTTAAAAAACTGTCGAAGATTTCAAGAGGATTTATTAAATCTCTATTAATATTAGCAGATTCCAAAATATTTAACAATTTTTGTAATATGTTCAAAGATTTGAAGTGATTTTGATGGATTTCAAGAAATTGCATAATACTCAAAAGATTTCAAAAACTACCCAAGGATTTAAAAATATTGTAAAGCTTTAAAAATTGGATGTACAAATATTTTCAAATATTGCAATGGATTTCAGTTAACAAAATTAACAATATTTAAAGTATTTTATTAATTTTTCAAGGATGTTATGAAGTTTAAATAATTTTTCAAAGGTTTTAAGGGATTTTAAGTGATTTCAAGATATCTTAACAGATGTTGAAAGATTTCGAGGAATTTTAAGGGATTTCAAAAAAATGTTCAAGATTTCAAAAATTTTAAGCACAATATTTTAAGAACTTTTGGAATCTACAAGGATTTTTCTGAATTTCAAAAAACTGTCAAAGATTTCAAGAGGTTTTATTAAATCTTTGTTAGTATTACAAGATTTCAGAAAATTTTAACAATTTTTGTAATATTTTTAAATGTTTAAAGTGATTTTCATGGATTTCAAGGATTTTACAAGATTTAAGGGATTTTATGTATTATCCAAGGACTTTTTGGATTTTAAAACATTTTAAAGCTTTTTTAGGATTTTCAAATGTTTCAAGTGATTTTGAGGGATTTCAAAAAAATGTACAAGGTTTTAAATATTTCGATCACAATATTTAAAGAACTTTATGGAATCTAAAAGGACATTACGGAATTTCAAAAAAATGTCAAAGATTTCAAGAGATTTATTAAATGTAAATTAATATTACAGGAATTCAAAATATTAAACAATGTTTGTAATATTTTAAAGGATTTGAAGTGATTTTCGTGGATTTCAAAAAAATGTTACAAGATTTAAAAGATGTCATTGAGTATCCAAGGATTTTTCGGATTTCAAAATATTTTAAAGCTTTTTCTGGATTCACAAATATTTTCAAGGCTTTCAAGTTATTTAAGTTGAATTTAACAAAATTTAAAGGATATTATTCATTTTCGAAGGGTACAATAAAATTCAAATAATTTTTCAAAGGTTTTGAGGGATTTTAAGTGATTTTAAGGTATGTGACAAGATTTAAAGAATTTTATTCAATCTCCACGGATTTTTCGAGATTTTAAAAGATTTGAAAGCTTTTCTAGTATTTTCAAAAATTTTAAGCACAAACTTTTAAGGAATTTATGGAGTCTATAAGGATTTCAAGGGAAATCAAATTCTTTTTTTAAGATTTCAAGTAGTTTTATTCTGTCTCTATTAATATTACGGGATTTCAAAATATTAAACAATTTTTGTTATATTTTCATAAACTTGAAGTGATTTTCATGGATTTCAAGAAATTTTACAAGATTTGGAAGATTTGATTGAGTATCTAGGGATTTTTAAATATTTTGAAGCTTTTGCTGCATTTATAAATATTTTTAAAGATTTCAATGGATTTCAGTTAAATTTAACAAAATTTAAAAGGTTTTGTAAATTTTACAAGGATACTACGAAGTTTAAATTTTTTTAAGTTTTAAGAGATTTTAAGTGATTTCAAGGTATTTTACCAAATTTGAAGGATCTTATTGAATCACCAAGGATTTTTCAGCATGTAAAAAAATTTGAAAGTTTTTTTAGAATTCTCAAATATTTCAAGGGATTTTAAGGAATTAAAGAAAGTACAAGATATCAAAAATTTAAAGCGCAATATTTAAAGGATTTAATGGGATATCCAAGGCTTTTTCTGGATTTCATAATATTTTAAAGCTTTGTAGGATTTGCAAATATTCCAAGGGCTTTTAAAGATTTCGAATATTTGTAAGAAGATTTCAGGGATTTTATCAAATCTCTAAAGACATTACGGGGCTTAGAAAAATTAAAAAAAATTTCTAGGATTTTCAAATAATTTGAGAAATTTAAATAAATCATAAGTAATTGCCCCAGCTTTCAAGCATGTAATGAATTTTTATAGAATTCGAAATGATTTCAAAACTTTTTCAAGATTTTCAGGAATTTAAATGGTTTGAATTGAGAAATTTTAATAGATTATAAATACTTCCACAATCGTTCAAGGATTTTATGGAATTTTTGACGCATTCAAACTGATTTTGATACTTTTACAAGTTTCGAAAGATATATCTAGAATTTTCAAAGATTTAAAGGAATTTTTAGTAATTTAAAAAAATTCAATTTTACAATATTTAAAGGATATTATTGAATCTTCAAGGATTTTTCGGGATCACAAAATACTTAAAATCTTTAGTATGATTTTTAATTATTACAGGGCTTTTTTCAAGGGCAATTAAAACAATTTTTCAAAGATTTTAAGACATTTTAAGTGATTTAAAGATTTTCACATGATTTTAAGGATTTTATGAAATATCCAAAGAATTGTCTGAATTCCCAATTATTTAAAAGCTTTTGTAGGATTTGCAAATACATAAAGGGACTCAATTAAATCTCTAAGGATGATACGAAATTAAAATAATTTTTCCCAGATTTTGAGGAATTTTAAGTGCTTTGAAGATTTTTTTACAAGATTTAAGAGATTCTTTGAGTTTCTAAAGATTTTTCTAAATTTCTACATATTTTAAGTCTTTTATAGGATTTTCGAATTTTTCAAGGAATTTTGAAGGATTTCATTTTGTTTAGAAAACTCAAGGAATTTCATAAAATGTCTAAGGACATTGCAGGATTTCAAAAGATTTTAAAGTTTTTGTAGAATTTTCAAAGAATTTGAGAAATTTTAATTAATTATGAGAACTAAAACAATCATTAATGGCATTTATGGGATTTCAACCAAATTTTAAAGATTTGAAGGAAATTCATTTAATCACTATTGTCATAAGGGGATTTCAAAAGTTTAAAACAATTCGTGTAATATTTATAAAGAATTTAAGTGATTTTCTGGAATTTCCAAAAATCAAACCAGACTTCCAGGATTTAAAATTTTTTTTAGGGTTTTCAAAGAATTTAAGAGATTTTAAGTGATTTCAACAAATTTTACAATGTTTAAAGAACGTTATGTAATTGAATTATGAAGTATTTTAAAGATTTAAACAAAATGTTAGGACTTTGTTAGCGTTTTAAAAAATTTCAAGCGGTTTAAGGAGATATCATAAGATTGAAAATTTTTGACAAATTTCACGATATATCGACTTTATCGAATCTCCAAGTATTTTAAGGACATTTTAAATATTTTCGTCGGAGTTAGGAAAATTTAAAGGATTTGAAGTAATTTCAAAGAATTTTACAAATACTAAAGGAATAGAAAAAAATCTTTAAGGGTTTTATGGAATTTCATAAAATTTAATAGTTTATCATAGGATTTTGAAAAATTTGCCGGGTTTTAAAAATATTTTTAAAGATTAAGAAGAGTTAACAGATTTAATCAAATCTGTAAGGACTTTGCATGATTTTAAAAGGATTACAAGATATAGTTATAGGGATTTCAACCAATTTATTTTGAATTTTAAAGAATAAATAAAATTTATTTTAAGGAACTTTAGTTGACTTTAACAGTTTCAAGAAATATGAGAGTTAAATAATTGAAAATAATTTCAGTTATTTCAAAAGATTCCCAAAAATGTCAAGTAATTTGAACAAGGAAAACGATTTCAAGACCTTTAAAGAAATGTTACAAGAATGAAAGAATTTTAGTTCATTTCTAAGAATTTTTAGATAATTTATAGATTAATTTTAGGATAATTTTAAAGGGTTGTAAAGATATTAAATTATTTTAATAGATTTCGAAAAAAAATATATTACGTGATGAAGTGAGCTTCACCTTGAAAAAAAACATCTAAATCAGATTTTTATCGTAATTTATGAGTTTAATTTAATTTATAAGTTATTTTATTTCAAAACATTATACAAAATTTCGTAAGATTTCTAAAGATTTTATGGAACTTTAAAATATTTCAAAAAATTCTTAGGATTTTCCTAAATATCTCAGGATTTTACTGAATTCAAAAACATTTTTAAGGTTTTCATATATTTCTAGGGATTTTGTGGAATTTCAAGATATTTGACTTAGACTTTGCTTTAAATTTTATTTAAAAATTTTGATGCAATCTCAAAAACTTTACACAATTAAAAAAAAAATAAAAAATTTCAACAGACTTTATTAAATCTTTTATTTTAAAATTACGGGATCATAAAAGAATGAGGAAATTTTTATAATATTTTCAAAGATTTTTAGTGATTTGAAGGGATTTCAAGAAATTTCACAATCTTTTAAAGATTTGATAAGATTTTGCAATATTTCAAGGAATTTTGTGAGATTTCAAGAAATTTGACTTAGATTTCACTCTAAATTTTATTTAGAGGATTTAATAAAATCTCCAAAAATTGTATGGGGTTTAAAAACAAATTTCAAAGATTTTAAGGGATTTTATTTTGATATTGTGGCATCATAAAAAAATAAGAAAATTTTGTTAATATTTTCAAAGATTTTTAGTGATTTTAAGGGATTTCGAAAAATTTCACAGGCTTTTAAAGATCTTTTAGGGATTTCAAAAGATTTTAAAGTTTTGTAAGATTTTCAAATTTTTCAAGAAAATGAAAGCATTTCCAAAAGAAGATTTTGAAGATTTCAAGGGATTTAATTGAATTTCCAATCAGATTATGGGATTTCAAAAGACGTAGAAATTTCTTTTAGTAGTATTATTAAAGATTTTAAGTGATTTCGGGATTTCAAGAGATTTTAAAGCTCCTTAGGATCTTGAAGTATTTCAAAGGAATTTAAGGGTATTTCCAAGAAATTTACAAGATTTCAAGGATTTTATGGAACTTCCAATGATTTCATAAGACTTAAAAAGATTAAAGAAATGTTATTATATTTTCAAAGATCCTAAGGGATTTTAAGAAATAAAAAAAAATTAGCAGAATTAAAAAGATTGTTAAAAAAGAATTTTTTTACAAGAATTAAGGGATTTCGATCACAATATTTAGAGGTATTTATTAAATATCCCACCATATTACGAAAGTTAAATAATTTTTTGAAGATTTCAATTAATTTTAAATGACTTCGAAAAAATTCACAATATTTCAATGATTAATTGAGTCTCTAAGGATTTTTGTGATTTTAGAGCTTTTGTAGGATTTTCAAACAATTTAAAGAATTTTAAGGAATTACCAAAAAAATCAGGATTTAAAGGATTTTATCGTGTCTCTAACGATATTATGGAATTTAAGTAATTTTTCAAAGATTTCAATAAATTTTAAGTGATTGCAAGAGATTTAAAATAATTTCAAGAGACTCAAAAGATTTTTGAAGTTTATGTTGTATTTTTAAAGATTTCAATCGAATTAAGGAGTTTCACAAAATTTAAAGTATTTTGTTGCATTTGAAAAGATTTTAAGAGCTTTTAATAGATTTTCGGATTTCAAGGGATCTCAGGATATTTCAAGAATTTCACATGATTTGAAAGATTTTAAAAATATTTCTAGGATTTTCGAAGATTTTTCAGGAGTTTTAAGTGCTTTAAAGAGATGATTTCAAAAGGATTAACAGAGTTTGGTAGCATTTCCACCGATTTTTCATTGAATTTAGAGAATTTTACCAGATTCAGAGGATTTCGTGGAGTTTGAAGAGAGTTTAAAAATAACTGTAGGATTTTCGAAGATATAAGGAATTTTATAGGATTGCAAAAAAATGTATTCTGAATTTTAGGTAATAAAGATTTTAAAAAGGAAAGTGATTTCAAGCTATTTTAAAAGATGTAAAGGATTTTAATTATTTGCTAACGATTTTATGGGATTTTAAAAGATTTTAAAGATTACTGTAGGATTTTAAAATATCTGAGCGGAATTTAAGGAATTTTAAGGGTTCTTAAAAATATAAAGTTATTTCAATAGATTTTGAAAATTATCACAAAATTGAAGAGATTTTCTAGGAGTTAAAAATAATGCAGAGATTTTTGGGAATTACAAAAATTTTAATGGATTTTGAAAGTTCTTGAGAGATAAATTTAATTTCTTTTCAAGAGATTCCGAATGATTAAAAAAATTTATAATTTAAATTTCTAATTAATTCATTTGAAAATCAATATCCGAAGCAAAGGAATTTGAAGTAACCAAAAATAACTAAAAAGATTTGAAAGAATTGCTTAAGAAGTCTCATTTTTAATTAGTTAATTTTAATGTTATGTTAACCTTGATTTTTAAATGCAAAGAATGCGATGTAATTCAAAGGTTTAAATTTTTTTCTAATAAAGCATTTTACATAATAAAAATTATGAAAAAATAACAAAATAAAAATTGTAAGTAGAACTCATTATAATAAAAGATAATAATGAAGTAATTAGAAATCGGTTCAGAGCAATGAAATATGTTATCTCATAAAATGAGTTTTGTCTTAAAAAATAAAGCAATGAAAATCACTTTTTGATTGTAATTTATAGGACATTTAAGTCCAAGCGTAGCAGCATGCCTACTCTGCTCTAATAACATGTCGACTCACATAGATGTACATAATGTCATAAATCTTAATAAATTAGAAAGACGAATGAGATCATATAAACCAAAACATATTCAACCACTTTAATTAGTTACACTCTCATTAAAGTTCTTCAAAAGTGAATTTTTTTATCAACAAAAAATGAGGAACCTAATTGGTATTATGTGGTTCATCTTTGCAATTTTCCCTGATCCTATTGGTAAGTACAAACTATTTGTAATTTAAATTCATCAATTCTATGTTTCATAAAATTTGTAAATCAGTGAGTGTTAATCCTACGTTAACCCGAATTACCCTCTCAGTATTAAAAAAAGTACGAAATTCTTTTTTTTTCTTGGTGCAGAATTGAGCTCCTCGAACGAAGATTCACCTAATGCGGACCGAATTCTTGGCACTCCTCGTGGAGGATCTTTTTCTCTTTTTTCCAGAAAAAATAATTCAACTGAGAGGTCCCTTTCTGCTGCCGAACCATCTTTTCGTTCACGATCAAGGTCTCCTCATGTCAGATATTTTCCTCCTGCCAGGAATTCTCCTCCTGGCACGCATTCTCCTCCTGGCACGCATTCGTCTCCTGGCAGGCATTCGTCTCCTGGCAGGCATACTTCTCCTGCCATGTGCAGATTTCCTCCTGTAAGGCTTCCTGCTCCTGACGGTTATGCATGTGGACTTGAATATCTTAGATCTCTTCTGCTCATTCCTCTTTCAAATGCGCACCATATATTCGAACTTCGAAGGTACACATTTCCTATCGGTAGTCCACTTGAAATTAAAGTGGGAAATACGTATGAGCCTGTGCCAACTCAGGAACAAATTGTATTGTCAACTTATGCTGGTCAAGCCTTTGCAATTTTGGAGACTTATAATGTGCTTGCTGGAATCTATATAGTTTATGATTATGACAGAAGACGTGCAAAAATAGATATGGAAAGAGGTGTAATTAGTCTGTTGAATGCAGCAGAAATCCAGGGTTCCCCAGTAGGTCCCCGTCGCCTAATAAGTACTTCTTATAGAGTAGAGTATTTAAATTAAAGTCATCGACACAATAATTTAAATAAATGTAAAATTAAAATGTAAGGTTCATGATTTAAATGAGGATCCCATTGTTTTATGTAACTGTTATTACATTAAAAGGTCAATATGTGACAATTCTTGCAACTTTATTCTTTCGTCAATTAGCCATCCATTTTTTGTTATAAGAAGATCAAACCGTTCAACAAAATCCAAAAGTATTTCTTAAACAATTTAAAGGTTATAAATGTAATTTTATTTTGAAGAATTACTGAGGATTTCAAGGAACATTAGGCAATTAAATTTTTTTAAGGAATCCGAAAACTTCAAGTAATTATATTGAATAAAAATTTACTTTCAAGCATATCCACAGATTCTAACAACTTTAAGGTATATAGAGGGATCTCAACAGTTTTTGAGAGTTTTCAAGATTTTAAGGTGCTTTCAAAAATTTATGAACTCCAGTGATTTCTGAGAATTCCAAATAGCTTTTTAGAATTGCAATAGATTTATAGATAATATAATTACAGGGGATTCTTAACGCCTGAACAAATTTTAAAGGCCTTTTAGGGTATTACAAGGAATTTCATACAAATTCAAGAAAATCAACCAGATTTGAAGAATTTTATAGGACCTCCACGTATTTGAAGGATTTAAAAAATATGTAAAAAATTCCAAAGTGTTTTAAGGATTTCCAGGAAAATTTATGGAATAATGATAAATTATCTTAAAAGAATTTCAAATGGTTTCATAAAGAACTTTACAAATAAATGAAAAAAATGACCCTAAAGATTTTAAGGGATTTTAAAGTATTTCACATACTTCACAATTTTTCAAGTTAATTTCTAAATTGCTAGATTACAAGATTATTGAGATTTTGGTATCCTTTTTACAGATCTCAAGGAATTTGACAAGAATTCAAGAAATTTCACAAGAAAAAAGGATTTTATTGAATTTTCAAAGCTTTTAGAGAATTTCAACAGATTTTGAATATCTATATGGAATGTCTAAAGATTTTAACAGATTTAAAGAAATTTCACAAAATTCAAAGAATTTTTTAAAAGCTCAAAGTTTTCAAAAATTAGAAAAGTTTGAAAAAATATTATTAATTATCTGAGCTCTTTGCAAGGTTTTAAAATATTTTAAAGGTTTTTGTTAGATTTTAGACGATTTTACGAGACTTGAACAGTTTTAAGAAATATGAAAAAGTTACAGAAAATATAGAATGTTTTAAGTTATTAAACAAAATTCTTGAAATTTTTAAGATATTGAAATAAAAATTAAGTAATTTGAAGAGGTTTTAAGAAAATTGACAACATCTAATGGATTCTAATGAGCCTTCCAGGATTTTACAGGATTTTAAATTATTTTACAGAGTTTTGTAAGACTTCTGAAGATTTCAAGGAATTTAAAGGAATTCCGAAAAATTTGACAAAACTAAAAAGTTTTTATTGAAGATTTGAGGATTTTACGAGATTAAAAAATATTTTAAAGATTTTACTGAATTATTTCTTAACATTATAGAGATAGGAATTTTAAAGAATTTAAAAGAATTTAGGGGATTTTATAAATTTTAAGGAATTTTAATTCTATCTGGAATTCAATTCTCTATCCAGTTTTTATTGGTGCAGATAAAATATAGATATTTTTTTCAATTAGGGCATAACTAATTTCCAAAAGATTGGTCTAGGCCTCTTTTTTAACAAATTTTCTCTAAATTGTTATTTAAATTGCAAATAAAATATAATTTATAATTTTATTTATAAATTGCATATTTTTTTGGAAATTTTTCCTTTTTCGTTGAAAATTCATATATTTAGATGAAAAATTCAACTATTAAGTAGAAAACGATAATTTGAATAATGGGCAAAGACGATTTCTCAAGTATTTCCCAGCTTTATATAGCAAAATATTTCAAAGAATTTTAAGTGATTCCAAGAAATTTTACCATATTCTAAGGATTTTTCTAAATTTTCAAGGATTTTCCGGGATTTGGAAATATTTTATAGCATTTTTAAATATTTTAAAGCAATTTTTGTGATTTCAAGAAATTTTGCAAGATTTAGAGGATTCAGTGCTCTCTATTTAGTTTTTTAATTTCAAAGCACTTTAATCAATTTCTTTAAAAGTTACGGAGTTTAAAAAGATTGAGAAGATTTTTCTAAAATTTTCGCAATTTTTTAGTGATTACAAGAGATTTCAAGCAATTTCACAAGATTTCAGATTTTTTCGGGATTTCAATAGATTTTAAAACTTTTTAGGATTTTTCAGTCTTTGAAGGGATTTGAGGAATTTAGAAAACTTTTACAAGATTTAAAGCATTTCGAGTAGATGATTTTAAGGATTTTAAGAAATCTTGAAGGATTTTAAGGGATTGATAAATTTTTTCAAAAGATTTTAAGGGATTAAAATTATGGGATTTCAAACTATATAAAATTGGTTTTGAAATTATTAAGGATTTTAAGTGATCTTAAGTAATTTAAAAAAAAATTCACAAGACTCTAAGGATTTAATTGATTCTCCGAAGATTTTATGGAACTTCAAAAAAATATTAGGGTTTGTGTAATTTTTCCAAGGATTTCAAGGGATTTACAGAAGATTAATAAGATTTAGAGAATTTTATTAAATCTCCAACGATATTACGATATTTAAAGAAATGTTTAAAGATTTCAAAAAATTTTAAGCGATTTCGGAAAATTTTACTTTTTCTTAAGTATCTTTGTTTCAAAATTAAGCGATTTCAAAATATTTAAAAGATTTTCGTAATATTTTCGATAATTTTTAGTGATTTAAAGGGATTTGAAGAAATTCCACAAGATTTAAAAGATTGCATTAAATCTTTAAAGATTTTTGGGGATTTCAAATGATTTAAAGGATTTGTTTTATACTTTAAGGATTTTAAATTGATTCTGAGAAAATTCTCGAGATTTAAAGGATTTGATTGAAATCAGACGATATTAGGCAGTGTAAATGATTTTAAAAATATTTCCAGGAATTTTAAGTGATTGCATTAAATTTTACCAGATTTAAATAATTCTGTTTAATGCCTGAGGACGAGAATTTTGCAAGATTTTATTGAACCTTTCAGGATTTTAAAGCATTTAAACAATTTTAAAGTTTTTTTTAGTATTTTCAAAGATTTCAAGGCACTGTAAGAGATTTTAAGAAACTTTTTAATATATGGAGGATTTCGAGAAATTTCAGAAATTTTAAAGGATTATATTCAATCTCAAAAGATTTTAGGGGCTTTCGAGAGTGTTTCAGATTTCACGGATTTTGTTGCATCTCAAAAGATTTTTCGTGTTCGCAAGAGGATTTCAGATATCAAGGACATCTTTAAGATTGTTAAAATATTATATTATTATTATTATTATAGGAGGATTTTAAAAGATTTTTTGGAAATTTAAGTGATTTTAAGAGATTTCACTAGATTCCAAGGATCTTATTAAATTTACAAAGATTCTAAGGAATTTTAAAAGATTTAAGGGAATCTCAAGGAATTTCATGGGGTCTTAAATGTATCAAGTTATTTCAACAGTTTTTGAAAATGTCCAGAAGATTGGAATTCAAAATCTGAATCAATTAAATTCAAAATCTTGATTTTAATGATGTAATTTAAACGTTAAGTTACCCTGAATTTTTTAATGCAAAGAATACTATAAAAATTATTTTTACACAAAGAAATAAAATAAAAAAGCCATTAAAAAGTTGAAAAAACTATAAAGAAATTGTAAGAAAAACTAAATAAAATTAAAGATAATAATAAGGTAATTAGAAATCGGCTTATAGCAATGATTTCTGAGAATTCCAAAGTACTTTGTAGGGCTAAAAAGAAAAGAATGAACACAAATCTAAGGGATTCTTAGCTAAGCAAAATATTTTAAGACATTTTGGGAATTATATGTATTTAATAAGTTTAATTTAATCAATGTTAAAATGTTTAAGAGCAATTTCTAAAAAAAGCATTAGGGAGGGAATTAAATGTTATTTCATAAGATATAAAGCAAAAAAGAACTTAAAAATATTTGAAGCATTATAAGTTATTTTAAACGATTTTGAAGGATTTTATCAAATTTAGTAGGAGTTAAGACTTGAAAAAATTTTGGAGACTTTAACCAGATTTAAGAATTTATAGAGCCTTCAAGTAATTAAAGGATTTTAAGAAATCAAAATTTTTTAAAGTATTTTAATAATTTCTAGGGTATTTCAGAGGTACAGTGAGATATTTCCAAAAATTTTAAGAAATTTCACAAAATTTAAAGTATTTCATAAATTCTCAAATTATTTCACGAGATTTAAAAAGATTTTTAAACATTTCACACGATTTAAAAATATTTTCGAGGGATTTTAAGGGATTTCGAAAAATGTCACAAGATTCAAAGGATTTTAATAAATTTTCCAAAATTTAATGAGACTTCAAATGATTTCAAATATTTCTTTTTTACATTTACAAAGATTTTAAGGGATTTCTGATAGATTTTGAGAAATTTTGCAAGAATCTTGCAAATATGCGAGTCAAAAAATATTTCAAATAGTTTTTGTAGATGCCTAAAATTTTAAAGAGATTGCACAAAACAATAAAGTGATTTAAAGCAAATGGAGAAATATCACCATATTTAATGTGGTTCAGTAAATTGCCAAGGATTTTACAGGATATAAAGTGATTTTAAAGATTTTTGTAAAATTTGGAAGATTTCAATAGATTTGAAGTAATTTCGATAAAAATTGTCAAGATTTAAAACATTTTATTCAATCTTCAAGGATTTTACGAAATAAATGTTTGAAAAATATTTTCGACAGTATTTCTTAACACGACGTAGATACTAATTTTAAATAATTTACAGGACTTTATAAATTTTAATTAATCCTAATAGCTTTCGAAGAAATGCGCCTAATTTAAGAAAATGTGTAGAACCTACAAGTATTTTAATATTTGATCGAATTTTACAAATTTAAACGGATTTTAAAAGAACATCAAGAAATAAATTTATTTTATTTCCAAGGGATTTCAACTTAATTAAAAATGTCAAGTTTCAACAAATTTTTAATTTTCCAATAATTGCATTTGAAATAAATTTCAAAATCGGAAGCATTTAAAGAAACTCAAAATAATTTTTTAAATTTTGAAAGACTTCTATTAAAGTCTGAATTTTGAGTTTAATAAAATAAATATTGTAAAAATAAGTAATTCAAATAAAAAAATAATGGCCTAATTAAAGAGCAATTTAGAGTAAAAAAACATATTCATATAACGTTTTATTTATCTTAAAAGACCAACACATCAAAATCACTCTTCAATCGTAATTTATGAAAAATTAAAGTCAAAAAGTGGTACCATACACTCTCTGTCTTAATTAATTTTTTTCATATAGTCTTACATTATATCATAAATCTTAATAACTTCGAAAAACAAATAAGATAGCAACCGGACGCCTATAAACTAAAACATTTTAAACACTATTTATCAATTAAACCTTTACCGAAATAACACGAAATTGGATTTTTTCTATTTAAAAAAATGAGGATCTTAATTTGTTTTTTGTTTCTCATCTTAGCGATTTTTCCCAATGCTATTGGTAAATATAATATATTTATAATTAAAATTTCTTTTTCAGTCACAGAGCATTTATTTATTATTCAAAATTGTTTTAAAAAAATAATTGCCCAAATAAAACTCTCAATTAACATTATAAACCAATAAGGGACCGTACTTAAATTACATAACGGATTATAGTCCGGAACGTGCCGTAACCAAATATCCCCCCTCCCCTACGCTCCTACTGAACGTAATTTATAGCTTCCAGGAATAATAAGATTTATGATTTGAGGCTATTGAAAATTTTTGGTCCTTGAATAAAGCTTTACAAGGTGAGAATTTTATTATTATTACACCATTAAGCCATTTCCCTTTCGGGGTAGGCGTGACTCACTCGGCAGGGGAAAGGAGTAGTGTGTGGAAGGGATAGAGATTTTTCAGATTGATCCAGAATTCTCGTGCTATTTAGGTAAATAACACGTTCGTTCCGCAACACTGCTCCGACCCAGGTTGCTGATCAATCTCTCTAGCAATCACCCCAAGCGAAGAACCTCACGAAGTCGTTATGTAAGGTTCCCTACTTGGGTCCATTAATAGCCAAGGTCTTTGTTTCAGGCGTCATTCACTCTACTGACACTCTATTTATTAACTATTTGCCGCCATACTTTCCTTTCCTGGCATACTTCTCTAGCTTCTTTTATGTCCATATATTTTTTCATGCAGACTCTCGTTTTTCTGTGACTTCTCATGTCTCTTCTAAGTAGGGTCTCATTCACACATTCTAAACATTCTTTCCGCGGTCTACCTCTGGGCACGTTGCCATTTACTTTACCTTGATACACTTGTTTC
>NC_046664.1:25658776-25666764 GCF_010883055.1 Belonocnema kinseyi
AGTTTGTATTATTCATTGTTTAGATTATACGCCCAACTAACACCTTTATGCAATAAGTTTATTTTCTGAGTCGAAATCATGTCAAAGTTAAGTATCAAATCAAATCAAATAAAATAAAAAGTTTTAAATTTATTTATTTTTTCAAACAAAAAATTATTTTTTTACCACTTGAAATTTGCTTTTTTAACAAAATACTTAAATTTTCAACAAAATAAATAAATTTTTAACCTGAAAAGATGAATTCTAGAAGAAAAATGCCAAAGGTTATATTTCAAGCATAAAAGATGATATTTCATTTTTTTAAATTAATTATGTAAACCAAAAACACGAATTTATTTTTGATCGATAAAAAATAATTTTCAAGCAAATAGTTCAATTTTCAACCAAATAGATGAATTTTCTAATGAAATATGAATCTTCTACAAAAAATGAGTTCTCAGGAAAGTGGTTTAAACGAAATAGTTGTATACTTCAACAGAAAAGATTAATTTTCAACCAAAAAACTTCATTTTCAACCAAGGAAGATAAAATTTCTACTAAGACCGATTAATTTTTAAATAAAAAAAGACAAACTGAACAAAAGTAAAATTCTTACCGGAAAAAGATTTCAGCTTACTTTTCAACACCACAATATGAATTATGCATAAGTAAATTTTCAAATAAGTAATCGAATTTGCAACCAAAAAGGATGAATTTTTAACAAAACTTCAAATTTTTTAATCAAGGAGTTGCATTTTTATATAAAAAGATGCAGTTTCTACTAAAATACTTGAACTTTTAAATTAAAAAGACAAAATTTTCGAAAAAAGATACTATTGAATTCTCATCAAAAAAGAGTTGAGCTCACTTTTCAATAACAAAATATGAATTTTAAACAAGTTAATTTTCTATGAAATAGTGTAATTTTCAACAACAAAAAAAAGAGCTGGATAGTTTTGCCTGATCATTATAAAATAAAGACCAGAATCTCAAACATGTAATATTGGTGATCTAGTATCTTATATAAAAGGAATTAGAAAATTTCAAATTAAAATGAAAAAGATAGAAATTTAATCAGCTTGGCAGACACTGAAAGTTATTTATTATTATTTCTTTCATTTACGACTTTTTAAAAATTACTTCCATGAATTGTCCGTATAAGAACGACTGCGAAAAAGTACAACTTTTTCGAATAATGTGGCTGTTCCCTAAGTATTTTAATTCTTATTTGAATAAAATAAAAAATTAGTAGAAAATTTTTTTAAAATCGAAATTGAAATATAATATCAAAAAATGTGTGACTTAAAATAAAGAAAAATTGATGAATTTTATGTATTATTAATATTTATAGGACAATAAATGTTCATCATTTGGTCTTGGCTGAATTTGCCCTTCCAGTATTATAAAAATTAATTAATCCTTTGTTTGATTTTGTAGAGTTAAGTTCACCGTCTGAAGATTCACCGACTGAAGATTTATCTATTGGCGACCGTATTCCTGGCGTTTCTCGTTACGGAAATTCTTCTCGTTCTTTCTCGGGAAATAATTCAACCGAGAGGTCTCTCCATCCTAGCGAACTTTCTCTTCGTAACAGGTCCAGATCTCCTCCTGGCAGACAGTCTCCTCCTGGCAGGCATAATACTCCTGGCAGGCATTCTTTTCCTGTCATAAATAATTCTCCTGGCAGGCGGAAACCTCTTGCCAGGTGCAGAGTTGCTCCTACAATATTGCCTTCTCCTGATGGATGTGGATGTGGAATTGAATATCTTAAGTCTATTTTGCTTATTCCTCTGCTGAACGCACACCGGATATTCGAACTTCGAAGGTATACGTTTCCTGCCGGCACTCCACTTGAAATTGCAATAGGAGCAGCGTTTAAGCCTGTGCCAATTGAAGAACAAATTGTACTATCAACATATGATGGTGACGCCTTCGCGATATTAGAGAGTTATAATGTTCTCGCTGGAATTTATATATATAACGATCGCAACAAAAGACGTGCAAAAATAAACATGGAAAGCGGCACAGTTACCACGTTAACCACCGAAGAAATCCATGGAACGCCAGTAGGATCCCGACGCCCAATCAATACTTGTTATAAAGTAGAGTTTTTCCACGAAACTTCTCGCAACATTAATTGAAGAAATTTAAAATTGAAAAATAATGTTTGCGATCTAAATTCGGATCAAATTGTTTGATGTAATTACAATAAAAAGTTAATCAATTATGGTTCTTGTTGCTTCAGTCTTTCGTCAATTCCCTATCCAGTTTCTTTTAAGCAGATAAAAGATGAGCTTCAGAAAATCCAAAGCCCATATTTCTTAAGCGATTTAAAAGTTTATTTTTAAAATTAAAGCGCAAACAATTTCCAGAAGATCGTTAGAGGCCGCTTTTAAAAACAAAGTTTTAATAATTTGTTATCTAAGTGGCAATATGAGATCAATTTTAATCTAATTTGATAAATTTATAATCAAAGAGATGAATTTTTATCTGGCATGATAAATCTTTAACCAAAAAAATAACCTTTAACAAAAGAGTTTCATTTTTCTTCCAAAAAGTTTTTTCAGATAAAAAGAAAACATTTGAACACAATTGTTTAATTTTTCAACAAAAGAAGTATTTCAACAAGAAGCTGAATTTTCAATCATAAAATATAAATTTTTAGTCACAAATAGAATAGTTACGTTTTAAGTTAAAAAAGGAATTTTCAGCGAAAGGGATTTATTTTTAACTAAAAAAGATCAATTTTCAATAAAAATTGAACGGTGCAATTTCTAGTTAAAAAAATTTTTTTTTTCACAAAAGAAAAAAAGAATTTTCATCAAAATAGATGAATTTTCAACCAAAGAAGATGAATTTTTATATGATATGATGAATCTACAACCAAAAAATGAATTATATATAAAACAGTTAAATTTTCTTCGCTAAAAGATCAATTTTCTATAAAACAGTTTAATTTTTAACAGGAAGGACTATTTTTTAACAGAATTATCGACTTGAAAACCAATTAATGCAATTTTTAACAAACATTGAAGAATTTTTAATAAATAGTTAAATTTTTAAACCAAACAGATAAATTTTTAATTAAAAATGGAATGGTTCAATTTTTTTTGCAAAAAGAAATTTTCAACGAAAGAGATGAATTTTTAATTAAAATGATGAATTCTCAACGAATAAAATGAATTCTTAACATAGAAAATAAAATTTAAAGCAAGTAGTTGATTTCGCAAGGAAAAAGATAAATTAAAAAAGATAAAGAAGATTAATTGTTTACAAAAAAGCGAATTTTTAATCAAAAAGTTAAATTTTCAACTGTTTAGTTTAAAAAAGCAACGGTTGAAAACTTAACAATTTCGTTGAAAATTAAATTCGTGGTTAAAATTGATTTATTTGGTAAAAAATTAGTTATTTTAATTTAAAAATTAATCTTTTTTGGTAAAAGTTCACCTGTTCGTTTAAAAATTACCGTTTTTTTAATAATTCATACACTCTGATTAAAAATTGAAGTATTTCGCTCAAAATTAGTTCTTTTGGCTTAAATGTTTAATAGTTTAGTTAAAAATTAAATTTATGATGGATTTGTATTTTTTCTAGAAAATTAGTCTTTTCTGTTTGAAAATTCTTCTCTTTCCGCAGGAAGTACACATTTTTGGTTAAAAAAAAACAATTCTCTTGTCGAAAATTTAACCATTTTTGTAGAAAATACACTCTATGGCTGAAAAATTTGGTTAAAAATTAAATTCTTGCGAAAAATTAAATTATTTTATAGAAAATACGTTATCTTTATTTGAAAACTCACCTCTGTTTGTAGAATATTAAATGTTTTAGATAAAAATTCATGGTTTTGTTGAAAAATTCAACTATTTTGTAAAAACTGCACATTTTATCCATTTTTTTCCACATTTAATTTTTGAAATTCATTTCGGTTAAAAAAATTTTTTTTATAATAATTAAAAAAGAAGCGACTAACTTGAATTTCGAAAAAGTGGAAGGGGAGATGTGAGTGAAAATATTACATAACCGCCCCCTCTAAATCTAATTTGAATAAGGTAGTAGGGACAATTTTTGAAGTATTTCCTCACACCCTGGGGAAGGAAAACCCTGCTATCGCCTTTCTTCGAGAGATAAAATATTTAAATCGACCTTATCTTCGAAAAGTGGATGGAACTGGAACATGGATTCATATTTTATACATAAGGGGTGACACTTTTTAGTCTCACAAGGAATATTAGTTCTTAGGCCGAGCAATATTTTTTCGTTTAAGGACAAGCTTGGATGTTAAAAAGATTTAGAATATAAAATGCGGACTAGGGTTCATACTTAAAAACAAAGTTTTTTTTCTAAAATAACATTTAATTTTTAGTTTGATTATTGAACTTTGTTTCTTGTATTGAAATGTCAACTATTTTCTCAAAGAAATTTCTTTGCTTCGGTAAAGAACACACTTTCTTCCTTGGAAATGTAATTATTCCAATTGGGTTTAAAATGTTATATTTTAAGTTAAAAACTCATTTTTTCTGGTCAAAAATTCATTCATTTTTTAGAAAATTCGTCTCTATTGGTTGAAAATTAATCTTTTGGGTTAAAAATTCATTTTTTGTTGTTAAAAATTATTGTTTTTAAATTTAAAATTCAAAAATTTCATGTTTTGTTAAATGTCCTTTTTTATATTGAAAATCAATATTTCGTTAAAAATTCATCCTTTCAGTTTTAAAAATTAACTGCTTTTTTTAAATTTGTTCATTTGGGTATACAATTATTCTTGTTTGTTAAAAAATCATCCATTTTAGTGAAGGATTTGAATTTATTTGAAAATTAATCTTGTTTAGTTGAATTCAACTGGTTGAAAATAATTTTTTTTCATTATTTTCGTTACTTAAACTTTAACAATTTAATTCTAGCTTAATATTTCTTTTGGATAAATAAATCAACTATTTTGTTAAAAATTCGTCTTTCTTGAATAAAAATAACCATCTTGTAAACTGTTTTTCTCTATTGGTTATAAAGTTATCTATTTTCTAAAACAAATTACTGTTCAGCTTAAAAACATAAACATTTTTTTTTGTTACAAATTCATCTCTTTTTATTGAAAATTCAACTACTACTTTGTTAAAGATTCTTCTTTTTCGTTTGAATAAATTTGATGTTCTTTTTTTTTAATTAGATTTTTTAATTTTTAATTTATTTGATACATTTTTGTAACAAATTATATGTCTCAGCTGAAAATTCTTCTTTTTAGTTAAAAATTTATATTTTTGGTCAAAAACAGATAAGGTTATGTTTATTGTCAGTAACTCCGAGGGCTGTGACGTCACCTGGCAAAATGTCTGCACGCTGGGGTCCTAGCAATAATACCAATTGTAGGAAATAACACTTTTTTTACAACTTCGACAAAAATGATGATTTTATTATTCAATTAAGTAGCTTTAACAAAATAAATAATTATGTAATTTGTGTATATATGTATTTACAAATTAATATTCTTAATTTTTTGATAAAATACAGTATTTTTTATAGGGGGAGCTGGAAAAGTGGTCGAAGATGTGATCAATCACTCTTTCGTGACCAATTGCTATAACATATTTCTTTCAACAGGAAGATGGAAAAGGGGTTCAAGATATGACCAATTACTCTTCTGTAACCAGTATTTAAAACGTATTTTTTGTGAAGAGGGAACTGGAAAAGGGGTTCAAGATTTGAATAATCACTCTTCTCTACAAGCTGCTAAAACGTATTTTTTAAACTGGAAAGCTGGAAAAGGTGTTCAAGATGTGACCAATCACTCTTCTGTAACCAGTTGCGATAACTAATTTTTTCAAAGGGGGAGCTGGAAAAGGGGTTCGAGATGCGAACAACCATTCTTCTGTGACCAAACGCTAGAAGGTATTTTTTTAAAGGGAGAGCTGGAAAATGAGTCCGAGATTTGACTAATCACTCTTCTGTACAAGCCTCTGAAACGTATTTTTTAAAGGGTGAGCTGGAAAGGCTGTTTGAGATGTGACCAATCACTCTTCTGTGACGAGTCGCTAAAACGAATTTTTTTAAAATGGGGAACTGGAAAAGGGGTTCGAGATTTGAATAGTCACTCTTCAGTAAAAGCCGCTAAAAGTTTTTTCTTTTAATGGGAGAACTGGAAAAGGGGTTCTAGATATGACCAATCACTTTTTTGTGACCATTCGCTAAAACTTATTTTTTTAAAGGGGGAACTGGAGAAGGGGTTCGAGATTTGACTAATGACTCTTTTGTACAAGCTGCTAAAACGTATTTTTTAAAATGGAAAGCTGGAAAACGGGTTCAAGATGTGACCAATCACTCTTCTGTAACCAGCTGCCATAACTAATTTTTTCAAAGGGTGAGCTGGAAAAGGGGTTCGCGATGCGAACAATCACTCTGCTGTGACCAAACACTAAAAGGTATTTTTTTAAATGGGGAGCTGAAAAAGGAGTCCGAGATTTGACTAATCACTCTTCTGTACAAGCCGCTGAAACGTATTTTTTAAAGGGTGAGCTAGAACATGTGTTCGAGATGTGACCCATCACTCTTCCGTGACGAGTCGCTAAAACGTATTTTTTTAAATGAGGAACTGGAAAAGGGGTTCTAGATATGACCAATCACTTTTTTGTGACCATTCGCTAAAATTTATTTTTTAAAAGGGGAAACTAGAAAAGGGGTTCGAGATTGGACCCATCTCTCTTCTTTGATCAGCCGCTAAAGCGTATTTTTTTAAAGGGTGAGTTCGAAAAGGGGTTCGAGATGTGACCAATCACTCTTCTGTAACCAGTCGCTATACAAATTTTTTAGAAGAGGGAGCTAGAAAAGGGGTTCAAGATGCGACCAATTACTCTTCTGTGACCAATGCTAAAACAAATTATTTTATAGAAGACGTTGGAAAAAGGGTTCAAGGTGTGATCAATCATTCTTCCGTACTTTGCCCTTGTTTGTGTGTCTATTGCCTTTAATTTAATTGTATTCCAATTTGTGTGTATATTTACAAATTAATATTTCTAGTTTTCAATAAAATAGCAAATTTATTTAAAGTAGAAAAAGATTTTGCCGGAAGGTTCCTAGATGTTAACATTGGCCGGATTGAAAAATTCATGTCCGGAAAAAAATATCGGATCTGTATACACAACGATAATTTAAATCAAAGCAAATATTCTATTCCTGGAAAATTTCTGGGCAAATAGATTCTCGACGAATAGCCGCACAGTGGTCTGGAATAGGAATTTACTGTTCATAATCGCCCACAGGTCGTATTTCTTAATCGATTTAAAAGTTTTTTCTTTATAAATGCTCAGCAATTAATTTTTAAGAAAATTTTGGTTTGCTTTTTTTAAATTTTTTCACAGAGCAACAATATATGAACAAATATAGTGACAAAATTGACCATTTTAGTTTTGTGAATTTTTATCTCAAGAAAAAATACAGATAGAAACTGACTATCAGCCGAAATTATTGCACATCCATTCATAGAACATAATTAATTTTCATAATATTTAACCTAATTATTATAAACAATTTCTATAAAAAAATTCTTCCTAAACGAGTTTTTCTCATAGCTGAATTGATTTTTCTGAACAAAAGTGATTCACAATTGTCTTTAAAGCCATTTATATACTTTAGGCTTTGTCAAACATGAACAATATAGATTGTCTATAACAATTTAGTTGAACAAGTCTCCTAATAGGCCGTTTCCTCGTAGAAAAAAATGTTTTTTCTTCAATAGTTATTAGTGTGGAGTATTGCAAAAATTGTTTGTTGTTAATGTGAAAGGGCTATGTAAAAATGATTGTCTGTTTTTCAAATATCAAATTATATTTAGACACACAACAAGAAATACAAAAAGCGTTAGGGAACGGTGATGTAAAATGGTTAGCGGAACACCAACTCAGACGACGAGTTCTGATCTCGGTAGTGGTGAAAATTATAATGTCTGAATTTTTGAAAAATGAATCGCAGATAGGGTAGAGGCCGATGTTGCAGAGTGCAGTACATTTTTGGTAGGGGTA
>NC_046664.1:25666864-25668421 GCF_010883055.1 Belonocnema kinseyi
TGAACATGGGACTCAACATCCTGGCCCCTTTGAACGAACAGCGTTCGAAAGTTGATTTAAAAATTAAACATACGTAAATAAACAAAAAGAAGTACATACTTCCTTGCATTCATAGATCGGAAGTGGATACAATCGTGTAACGCTGCGCTTATACACCCCTGTATTTGTTCGCACCGTTACAATTCGAACAACCTTATCTTGCCCTGGATGCACATCTACAATGCGAGCTAGCTTCCAATCCATGGGAGCAAGATTGTCTTCTTTCAGGACGACGAGAGTTCCGACCTTGATAATGTCTGGATCGCTGGTTGATTGCCACTTGTTGCGGCTGATCATTTGATGCAGGTATTCCTTCTGCCAACTGGACCAAAAATGCTGTAGCATTTGTTGAGCATGTTCCCATGATGACAGCCGCCCAACCGAGATGTCACGTAAATCAGTCTGTGGAAAGCTGATTAGTGGACTACCGATCAGGAAATGACCAGGTGTCAAAGGGAGCAGATCATTAGGATCAGGGGAAAGAGGGGAGAGAGGTCGAGAGTTGAGAATGGCTTCTACCTCTATTACAAATGTTTCCAATTGTTCGTGAGTGAGTAAAGTTTTACCTGCTGTTCTAAGTAAATAATGCTTGAATGATTTAACAGAGGCCTCCCAGAGACCACCCATGTGGGGAGCGCGAGGGAGAATGAAACTCCAAGTAATTCGCTCCTTTGATAAATAAGTTTGAACCTTAGGATCCGTTTGTGCGGACTGAATCAAATCGTAAAGCTGTTTCAGCTCGTTTCGAGCCCCGATAAAATTTGTACAGTGGTCAGAATAAAAATTCTGTGATTTTCCACGACGTGAGAAAAATCTTTTTAAGCAACCGATAAATGATTCTGTAGTTAGATCGCCGACTAATTCTAAATGAATGGCTTTTGTTGCGAAGCAAATGAACACGGCGACGTAAGCCATTACCTTATGGCGGTTACGGTGGCGTTTTTCTTTGATAAAAAATGGTCCACAAAAATCGACACCTACATTCAAAAATGGTCGAATGGATTGCAATCTATTTTTCGGGAGGTTTCCCATAAGGTATTCGACACCCCGGGGTTTAACTCGGAAACATGTTACGCACTGGCGAATGGTGTGTAGTGTAACATTTCGACCATCAATTGGTCAATATTTCTCGCGGACTCCATACAAGGTAGTTTGAGTACCTGAATGCATTTTTTGGACATGTTCTTCGCGAATTATCAGTCTCGTAATGTGGTGATTTTTTGGAAGGACAATCGGGTCTTTTTGATTTTCGGAAATTTGAGCGTATTCGAGCCTCCCTCCGACCTTGAGAATTCCTTGGTCAAGAAATGGATTTAAAGAAAGCAAACCACCTTTTTTATCTACTTGTTTTTTGTGTGAAAGATCGCAAATTTCCTTCGAAAATGCATACGATTGTGTTAACTGAATGATTTTAATCTCGGAAGTTTCAAGTTCAGCTTGGGATAAAGGGCCTGTAATTCTGTTTTTATTTCGTGAGTTGTGAATAAATCTTAAGCAATATGCGAGTACGCCCTTGAG
>NC_046664.1:25668521-25669805 GCF_010883055.1 Belonocnema kinseyi
TCATGTGTTGGGACGTGTTTCCAATCACATGGATTTGAATGAGTTTGAATCTCCGCTACGCGGTTAGCTACAAATGTTTTTAAAGTGTGAGATGGAGTATTATTCCAGTGTAGTGTGATTGTTGAATCTGACCAGAAATATGTTTTATCAATTTGAATTTTTAATGATTGAGAGGTACTTTGACAGAGATTGACTAACAGAGTAGTTGCGCAGAACTCGAGTTTTGGGAGGGTAATTTGCTTCAAAGGCGCAACTCGTGATTTAGAGGAAATAAGGGAAATGTGGTGTACACCTTGGTTATCAGTCGAACGATGGTAAATGCATGCCCCGTAGGCCTTCTCACTAGAGTCACAAAAGCCATACAATTGTACCTTAACTGGATTTTGTATACTAATGCATCGCTTGAACTGTACGTGATTTAAAAGGGGTAACTGATTTTTGTATTCAATCCACGATTGCTGTAAATGTGGGGGCACTGATTCGTCCCAATCAAAATGTGATTTCCAGAGATTCTGAACGATTAATTTTGCTGTGACTATAACTGGACCTAATAGTCCAAGGGGATCAAAAAGTTTTGCGATTTAAGAAAAAATTGAACGTTTTGTTATTGTGTCATTGGAATTGGTAAGATTGACTGTGTACGTGATTAAATCTGAACTTGGATTCCAATAGAGCCCTAGAGTTTTAACAGCCTCCGTAGGATCTAACGACATGTGGGTGTCACGAGAATCATTTTTAAAATTGACAGTGAGTCTGGGATCATTCGATCCCCATTTTCGGAGGTTGAATCCTCCCTTGTGTAGGAGCTCGATTAAATTGTCTCGAAGAGAGAGAGCTTCTTCAAATGTGTTCGCACCTGTCAGCAGGTCATCTACATAAAAATCGCGTTTCAGAATCGCTGCTGCTCGAGAATAATTTTCGCGTTCTTCGTCAGCTAATTGCTGAAGAGTGCGTACTGCAAGAAAAGGCGCGGATGCGGTGCCAAAGGTAACAGTGTTTAGTGTGTAAACCTTAAGTGGCTCGCTGGGATTCTCACGCCAGAAAATTTTTTGAAAAAGTTTGTGATCATCGTACAATTTAATTTGCCGGTACATTTGTTCGATATCGGCTGTAAGCGCAAAACTAAATGTCCTAAACCGTGTAAATGTTGAAAAAAGATCGTCCTGTGTTGGACGGACGACTATCATCGTATCATTAAGTGAAATTCCTGTTGAGGATTTGCAAGATCCATCAAAAACGACGCGCGTTTTTGTTGTAAGACTATTAGTTTTTATGACCGCGTGG
>NC_046664.1:25669905-25672505 GCF_010883055.1 Belonocnema kinseyi
TTATTAAACGGTAGCTGAACAGTATAACGACCTGATTTATTGCGATGTGTGGTTTTTGTGTAATGCATTTCGCAAGCTTCCTCTTCTTTCGAGCGCGAAGAAATTGAAGTAGGTGAATTTAATTCCCACAAAAGAGACAAGTCAGAGAAGTTTGTATAATTGCAATAGATTTCGCTTTCTTTTACGCGTTTGTGGTTGAAAGTTCCTGCTACTACCCAACCGAACTCCGTTTCTTGAAAAACGGCTGGGGACCTACAATTGAAATTTTTCTAGTTCGCAAGAAATGATAAAAGTATTGAGCACCCAGAATCATGTCTATTTCGGCTAGAATGTGAAAATCTGGATCGGCCAAAAAGAGATTCTGTGGGGTTGAAATGGAGTTTCGGTTAATTGGAATTGAAGGCATTGTAGTACCGATCGTTTGAACAATGAAAAGTGACAGATCACATAGTAAATTTGTATAACGAGACTTGATTGTGACATTTGTCGTATGCTTGACTATGGTGGAGAGATTATCAATTGCTCCAAGAGGAATATCGACTGGGGTTCTTTTTAACCGTAATTTGTTTGCTAAGCGTTCAATGATAATGTGAGGTTGAGAACCTCCATCTAACATTATGCGGCATGGGTATGAATTCCCTTGACTATCGAGGACATCGACAACGGCCGTGGCTAAAACCACTTGAGAAGGAATCACGAGCTGGTAACTAGAAACAGGTGCAGAATTTGGGTGTTTTGAATTATCAGGTTGATTTGGTTGTGATGCTCTTGGATTTGAATGGTTATCAGGTCTGGGATTCTCAAAGTGTAAGAGAGAATTGTGTCTCTTTCCACATTTTCGGCACCCACTCGATACGCAATTTTTCAAATGATGATTCCCGCGAAGGCAGTTAGGGCATAAAGAAATTCTTTTTGCTGCTTCGTACCGCTCTTTGGGTGACAAGTTTAAAAATTGACTACAAGCGTAAACCCCATGTTCTCCTTTACAAATGTAACATGATATTTTGAAGGCATTGTTATTTGTCTGAGAGCTATTTGAACTCGCGGGCAATGCTGTGGTAGCACCTGTAAAATGAAATTGTGAACGCGAACCCTGACGTGAATTGGTATTGAATTTTGGATTTAAAGCCTTTTGATTTTGGGTCTGATTAATAGCTGCTCTTGTCTCCTCAATTTGGGAGCGGCGCTCTAAGAAATCTAATATGTTTTGCAAGGTGGGTAAGTCTTCATTGCTGGTAGATTCTTCCCATTTTTCAATTATGTAATTGTTTAATTTCCCTTTGATCAGGTGGATAATTATGGAATCCCACTTATCTACTTCGACTGATAATGCGCGAAGTGCTCGAATGTGCTTTTGAGTTTTATCGTACAACGCGCGGATTGAAAAGCCTTTGGACATGCACGGCATTTCGAAAAGTGATTTTATGTGACTGTCAATGATGAATTTTTTATTATGATAACGATTTTTTAGGAGATCCCAAGCTACCTTGTAATTTTCGGTTGATGTTTCAAGGGACGAGATTATGTTGGCTGCGTCACCGGTGACACAGCCCTTTAGATAATGAAATTTTTGTATGGTTGGTAAGTCAGGATCATTCTGGATCATTGAATTAAAAGAATCGAAAAAACATAGCCAACTGTCGAAACTGCCTGAAAAAGTAGGAATCTTGATATCGGGATACTTAACCCTTGGAAAGCGACGATTTGAATTTGAAATGTTAGCTTGACCTTCATCGATGTTTTCATTAATCTCTAAAGAATCATTTCTTTCATTAGGACCGTGAATTGACTCAGAATTATTTCTTAAACTAGTACCCTCAGACGTGTTGACATTTGACGGAAAACTTGATTGTGTACTTGCAACTGAGCGAGGTACATAAGGCACATAACCACCCCTTTTTATTTATGTTTTAATCCTACCACAAATTAAATAGTACCTATTTTCAAAGTTGACGCGCTCGTCTTCATTTTTCTTTTCTTCCGTTTCATCGTCTTCGATCAACGAGTCTAACTGATTTTGGTTATTTTCAAACTGTTCTAAAATTGATAGAACTTCTCATTTAATCTTGTTTCTAAATCTAAGCACTCGATGTCGGTTTCAACGGTAATAGAATTTAGTAAGGTCTCGAAGGTAGTTAATTGGCGTTTCAAATTCCCGCGCTTTTTCTTTAATGTTGAAATTTTTTCGGTAGACATTTTCACTAATTTATTGGTTTAAATGCAATAGAGATAAAAGAGGTATGAGGGATTTTGAAAAGATGTGAATTTTGATGGAAAATCGGTAGCTTACATAACCAACTTACTTGGACTTCTCGGTTAAGGATGCGAAGAAGTATAATTCCTAGTGAAGCTGCTCTTAACTGGATGTTGATGTAAGTTCGTGGGGCTTCAATGCACTAGACCACAATATGAGTTGAAAAAGGTGTTGAAAATTCGAATCCGCCTGGATTTCGAACAAAATTGTGAAGAACTGGAATCGGATACTGCCCGTTTCTCAAAAATGGATGCGATCGCAGGACCTCCTGGATCTCTGAAGTTGTGATGCTCTCTAGTCCACGGTGCTCCGCTGGACTCAAAAAATGGATTGGAAAATATCTATA
>NC_046664.1:25672605-25685714 GCF_010883055.1 Belonocnema kinseyi
GGACCATAAAATGTGGAGTATTGAAAAAATTGTTTGTTGTTAATGTGAAAGGGTTGTGTAAAAAATGATTGTCTGTTTTCCAAATATCAAATTATATTTAAATACACAACAAGAAATACAAAAAGTGTTAGGGAACGGTGATTTAAAATGGTTAGCGGAACACCAACTCAGACGACGAGTTCTGAGCTCGGTAGTGAAATTCGAAGAGGGAAAATATCGGCGACACCCACTAAGGGCGAAATTTAGGAAGGTTCAGTCATACCTGACAAAAGCGCACGTGATTAAGATAACCATCAATCAGCAAGATGGTTTATGAGTTGAACCCTTGGAAAATTTCTAAAATAGCCCTAGTAAAAGTTTAGGATAAAACGTGCGGAATAGAGTATTTTAGGACTTGAAGCAGTAAAGACAGTAATTTAATTTTACAATTCTGTTTTCAAGAAATGTCGAAATATGAAGAATATTGCTCGCGAAGGTTAAGAGCTTAAAGGAACTGTAGAATTTAAAAGATGAAAGGATTTACAATTTCTTTTTGAAAGTAATAAACTAATAAAAATGTGAAACGAAAACGTGCTATGCTAGGTTACAAAAATGCAGATGTTTCGCTACGTGAAAAAATTCGGTAGTAAACTATTTAGATACTATCTGTATAAGAAGAGCGAGATGAAATTAAAATGTATGAACATGGGATTCAACAATTAGAGTGACATTTATTGCAGTGACTAACCAACGAAATTGAATAAAGAATAATTTATATGATTGTTATAAACAATTTTTTTAACAAAAATATAATTTATTTTTTTCACATGCAAAAAGGACGGTTTTCTACTGAAATTATCCGACAATAAACTAACAGTGATTCTAAAATTGGATGTGGGACATTAAATAATAATTTTCGTAATTGTTAATAACAATTTCTGTAGCACATTGTCAATAGCAATAACGTACTTGCGTTCTTAGAAGTCACCTATCTTTCATTGTTATTAACAATTACGAAAATTATTATTTAATGTCCCATATCCAATTTTGGAATCACTGTTAGTTTATTGTCAGATAAATTTAGCGGAAAACCGTCCTTTCTGCATGTAAAAAAAATAAATCACAGTTTTGTTAAAAACTTGCTTATAAGAATGATATAAATTATTCTTTATTTAATTTCGTTGGTTAGTCACCGCAATAAATGTCACTCTAATAATTATTGAAGAAAAAAACATTTTTTTTACGAGGAAACGGCCAATTAGGAGAATTGTTTAACTAAATTATTATAAACAATCTATATTGTTTATGTTTGGTAAAGCTTAAAGCATATAAATGGCTTTAAAGACAATTGTGAATCACTTTTGTTCAGAAAAATCAATTCAGCTATGAGAAAAATTCGTTTAAAAAGAATTTGTTTATAGAAATGTTTATAAAAACAATAGTTGTTAACTCATGCTAATTTTTTTGTTATAAATTATGACTCTTATGAAAAATATAAGCAACTAGCGTGAAATAAACGATTTTTTCTATGATAAAAAAACACTAATAAGAATTTGTTTATAAATATTACGTGAAATATTATTAAAATTAATTATGTTCCATGAATGCATGTGCAATAATTCCGGCTGATAGTGAGTTTATATCTGTAATTTTTCTTGAGATAAAAATTCACAAAGCTAAAATGGACAATTATGTAACTATATTTGCTTATATATTGTTGCTCTGTGAACAAAATTTAAAAAAAGCAAACCACCATTCTTTTCATAATTAATTGCTGAGCATTTCTCAAAAAAAAAACTTTCAAATCGGTTAAGAAAAACGACCTGTGGGCGATTATGAACAGTAAATTTCTATTCCAGACCACTGTGAGCCGTTCCGAGTCAGTTGGACTATTCGTCCAGAATTCTGATCAAATAGCCGTTCTGTGGCATGTAGGCTATTTGTCCAGAATTCTGGTCGAAGAGACACTCCGTTATTATAACTTAAATTATTTTAATAAAAAATCGACTATTCTGGTATTTATCTTTTTTCTGTTGAAAATTCATCTCTCTAGACTTAAAATTAACGTTTAGGTCTAAAATAAAAACAATTTCAATTGGATCGACAGTTTGAATTTGATAATCTTGATGTTGCGGTTAGACTAGACTGATTTTGAAGGAGAGCGACAGAGCAATTTGGAATTAATTGCGATTTCACCGAGATCAGAGCTGATGACGCAACTAGTGATTAATGTTTGTCGGGAGGTGGGTTGTTCCCGTATGCGTATGGTAAGTCCTGTGGGATAACAGCCTCGTGTTTCGGATAACAGGGAATATCACGGGACACCCGAGCCAACGCGCCTGCCTGTGACAAACACCGGCTCCCCGGATTATACGATATAATCACTCGAAACCTGAGAGCGGTGGTCGCAAGCTAATTTCCGTGAAATATCCCAGAAAATCCATCCTGGATCCGCCACCTCCCCCCACCACCAACACCACCAACGAGTATTGGAAGGAGAGAAGGCTCGAAAATATAGTATCGCTTTTTGCTATTCGCTACCGGAACGTGCTTCGCTTCAAATCAGCTTATTAATGTTACAGCTGCACCCGGATTAATGGTTTTGCAACGATAATTTATTAGTGAGAATAAAAAGTTGTCTGAAAAAGAATATTGATTATTCATTTCCATCTCTTTCAATTTACTTTTTACTTTTCTCACATGGATCTAAGGTCGCACAAACCAACACATATATTACTTTAAAGGAATCTGTATTATCATCAGAGGTAATTACCATCGATCAGTATCAATACTATCGAGAAAGTGAACTCATCAAATAATAGAAAGTACTAAACTTTATTACTAAATAGATGGAAAATAACTTGAAAAAATTTTGACATTAAAATTGTTTTCTGAAAAAAAGATCTACTCACTTCGCTCCGCTGGGAATCAAACCACAAAACTTCGTATTTCCGTTCAGGTGCATTTCAAATTTAGCTATTAGGGAGATCGAATTAAGAATCCTTTTTCAAAAATACAATGCATCTCAAGCCAGGTGTGACATTTATGATACGAGTAATTTAAGGGAATCTGTATTATCATCAGAGGTAGTTCACATCGATCAGTATCAATAATATCGATCAAGTTAACAATTGAAATGACAGAAAATACTTAACGTCCCTACTGACTAGATGGGCAATAAATTTTTAAAAAATTTTTATTTAACATTTTTTCTGAAAAAAGATCTACTCCGCTCCACTAGAAATCGAATCGAAGAATTCTTGATTTCCAGTTGGGTGCTTCTCCAATTAGGTTATCAGAGAGATCGAGAGAAGAATACTTTTTCAAAAATACACGCTATCTGAAGCCAGGCGTTACATTCATGATACGAGTAATTTGAAGGAATCTGTATTATCATCAGAGGTAGTTTCCATTGACCAGTATCAATACTATCGATCAACTTAACTCTTTAGATAGCATAAAATACTTTATATTATTACTGACTAGATAAAAAATAAATTCAAAAAATTTTGAAAATTAAATTTTTTTCTAAAAAAAGATCTACTCACTTCGCTCCACTGGGAATCGAACCACAGAACTTCCGTATATATTAATATCTGATTAAGTGAGTAAATAGGTTTTTTTTTTATTTAACTTATGCAAGTATACAAAAAGACATTGAAATAATTATGAAATTAATAAATACTGTTAATTGTTGTTATTAATAATCTTTAGCACGAGTTGGTGGAAGGGACCATTTCTTGTGTGACAATTTGTGGGAATTTGAGTGAATTTCTACTCAAAATGCCTAATAAGAATCCTTTCAAATGAATTCTTGCGCAATTTTTTTAATTTGAAAACACAGATATATTATTTAAAAATTTATTTAGACTGCATATATTATTTTTCTCTTCTTTATAAATTCTAATTTTTTGTCTTGTTTTGAAGAAATTTCCCCTTTTTTTCATCCATTTGCTTTTTGTTTATTTGGAAAATATAACTATTTGTTACTTTTTTTAGAAGAAAAATGAAATTGTTTGTTTTAAAATTAAATTGCTTTATTCGAAATGCATTTTTCTGATTCAAAATTTATCTCTTTAGTTGAAAATTTAACTATTTTATTGAAAATTTGTTTCATTTTTTATTGAAAATTGATTTTTAACAGAAAATTCAAATACTTCGTGAAGAAACTTGAGAAAGAAATCAATTTTGTGATTGAAAATTGAAATCTTCCGCTGAACGTTTAATTCTGTGTTTGAAAATTTATTTTTGTATTAATATCAACAATTTTAGTTAAAAATATAATTATTGGTTAAGGATTTAAAAATATCATCAAAAATTTGACTTCTTAGGTTTAATTCAAATGTTTCTGATTGGAAATTAAAATATTTTTTTATTGTCGAAATATTAACTATTAGATGTTTCGTCGAAAACGTATTTTTATCGTTTGAAAAATCAACTAGGTGGTTTAAAGTTAAACTACTTTGTAAAAATTCAAATTGTTTTTTTTAATTCATCATTGTAGGTGAAAAGGCAACTATTTAGGTGTAATTTAACCTTTTTGTGAAAAATTTATATTTTTGGTTGATAACTTTACTACTTCGATAAAAAAATGCAACTATTTTATCAGAAGTTTCTTTTTTTGCTTGTTTGTAAAAGATTAAGTTTTACCTGAGAAAAAAAATGAAATTCTATCTTTGCTTGCAAATTTTTTCTTATGCAAGTTGAAAATAAATAATTTTGAAAATCCGTCTGCTTTGGAGAAAAAATCATTGTTTTTTGTTAAAAATTGTTTTTATTTCGTTAAACTCATATGTTGTGGATTTTTTTTATTAAAAATTAATTTTTTGAATAAAATGTTAAAAATTTTTATGCTGTAAACTTATCTGCTTGTTTAACATGTAACTATTTAGTTAAAAATGTACGTATTTTATTGAAAATTCAATTTGGTAAAAAAAATTAATCTTCTTGGTTCAAAATTCATCTTCGTAAGTTGAAAATTCTCCTATTACAAAAAATCAACTGTTTGGATGAATATTTAACTATTGTACTAAAACCGACGTTTTTGGTTGAAAATTGAAATGTTTTCATGAAGTTTCGCTCTTTTGCATTAAAAATTCATTTTTATCGGTATAAAGTAATTTTTGTTGTTGAAAAATTAACTGACTGGTACAATATTGAACTACTTTGTAAATAATTTTTTGTTATGAATTATAATTATATTTTTTGTAGAAAATTTGACTTTTATAGTATAAAATAAATGTCTTTTTTGTAGAAACATTACTTATTTGTTTGAAAATGGAACTATTTTGATTAAAATTAATTATTCATATTTATGACAAAGTAATTCATATTTCTTTATTTATTCGATTCTGATAAACTTTAATTGTTATTTTTGCAGATGATGAAAATTCTATTTTCGAAGACAAACATTTCCCACAAAATACATCAACTTTACAATAAATAGTTAAATCTTCACCCAGAAAAGGAATAGTTTCGAAGATTCACTTTTTCATAAAAAAATGCAAATTTTCAACAAAAACTGGAATAGCTTGATTTTTAATGAAAATAATACCTTTTCAAAGAAGGGCATGAGTTTTCAGCTAAGAAGATTAACTTTTCAACAAATTTGTGAATTTTAAACAAAATATATGAATTTTCAATCTAGAGGTTGAATTTTCTACTTAAAAAGATACATTTTCGACGAAAAATTTGTTAGCTTAATATTCATTTAATGAATTCAATTTTCTTTCTAAGAAGATGAATTTGCATGCAATTTAATTATCAACTCAGAAGATAAATTTTATACCAGCAATAAATTAGCTTAATTAATCAAAATTCAAAATATTAATTCAGAAAAATATGAAAAATGCAACCAAAAAGTAAATGTAAAAATTATAAATAGGATTTTTTCAGTATATAGATAAAAATTTTAATTTTTAACCAATAAGAAGACTTTTTGAATAAGACAACTGATTTTTTTATCCAAAAAGACATTATCAAGCATATGGTTCAATTTTCTAATTTAAGAGGTACATTTTGAACCATATAGTTCATTTTTACACTTAAAATGATAAATTTTTAACCATAAAAACATTAAATCAGTTTTCAATGAAACAAATAAATTTTCAACCAAAAGTATGCATTTTTGAGCAAAAAATAAAAATTCTGAATATAATATATGAATTTCAAACTAAGTTTTAAATTTTCTACAAAATACATGATTTTTCAACTTTAATTTTGAATTAAAAAGATAAATTTTCAGGAAAGAAGATGAATTATTTTTTACTTCCGACCAAGGCAATTATTTATTTACACGAAAGACGACGTTTCAAGCAAATCTTTTAATTCTCTATTTAAAAAGATAACTTTACAAACACAAATAAATTAATTTAAATAATTAAAATTAAAAATGTGAATTAAAAAAAGAATAAAAAACCAAAAATGTAAATTTTTTATAAAAAATACCGAAAGGTTGAATTATGAATTAAAAAGAATATAGTTCATTCTTGAGTAGAAATAAATTATTACAAAACAAAAATGGAGTATTTAAATTTTCAATAAAATAATTAATTTTTAAAATAAAAACATGAATTTTGAAACAAGTCGATATGTACCTCATTTCAAAACCCAATGGTGGTAGATATATGAAAAAAATTACCACAAAAAAATTTAATCCAGGAAGAATAATTTCAAATAAAATACATAAATTTTCAACAAAAGAGATAATTTATAAATAAATGGACGAATCTCTCATTAAAAAGATGAATTAACCACCAAATATATGAATTTCAATCAAATATTTGAAATTTCAGTTTCAACTACGAAGGTGGATTATCTATATAAAAAAATTAAATAAAAAAAATCAATTTTATTCCAAGAAGAATTTTTTTAAATGAAATATATAAATTTTCAAATAAAGAGATGATTTATAAATGAAATGATGAGCCTTCAGCAAAAAAAAAAAGATTTAACCAAATAGTTCAATTTTCAGATCCATAAGTAATTTCACGAAGGTTAATTTTTTACCAAAAAAACATTTTTAATAATAAAATACATTTTGTAATAAGAATATTACTTTTTAAACCAAAAAAGTAGAAATACCAACACAATATATGGATTTTTAACTAATTGTTGAAATTTCAAATACAATTTTTTAACAATAATTGCACTGATGAAGTTTTCAAAAAATACGAAATAGCTCTCAAAGTCCCTTAATTTCGAACAAGAAGATTAATTTTTCACGACAAAATACAAATTGAAGTGATTTTATAAAGAATAATTTCTTTAAAAAAAATACGAATTTTATAGAAAATATGTGCATTTTCAAACAAAGATTTGAATTTTGTACCAAAAAGATAAATTTTCAACCAAAAATAAATTTTCATTTGAAGAATTGAATTGTCTGCCTGAAAAGATTAATGAAAAATAAGAAAAAACTTTATAACAAAAATAATAAATGTGAATTTTTTATTTTACAAAAGACGAATTTGAAACAAAATCGTAAGATTTAAATAAAATAGGGGAATTATAAACCAAAAATGGAATAGTTAAACATGCAGTTAGAAAAATTAATTTTTTACCAAATAGATGAATTTTTGACCAAAAAGATTAATTTTTCATCAGAAAAGACGAATACAAGTCATTTTACACAAAATAATTTTTTGCAAAAGAAAAATGAGAAATTAACAACTAAAAAGTTGAATTTGGTACCTACATGATAAATTTTCTATCAATAAAGATCAATTTACAGCAAACACTATAAATTTCCTTCGTTTAAAGACGAATTTCAAAGCAAATAGTCGAATTTTCTACTAAAACAAAGTAAATTTTCAACCTAAAATAGATCAGGTAAATTTTCATTTGAAAAAATTAACTTTTCTACGAACAAAGATTCACTTTTAATCAAGTAATTGGATGATCAGCTGAAAAATATAAATCTTTAACACAAATAAGTTATTTTCACTAATTAAAATTAAAAATATAAAATTTAAAAAATATGAAAAAAATATACAAGAACTAAAAATTATGAATATGAATCTTTTTTCATATAATGAATTTTAACAAAATACATAAGTTATAAATCAAATTTTAATTGCAGAAATAATGATTTTTAGACCAAGTAATTTCATTTCCTAAAAAAAAGACGAGTTTTCAACAAAATATATAAATTGTGAACCAATTGTTGAAATTTCAAATAGAAAAGACAATTTCTCAACAGAAAAAGGAGAACTAATCAAGCTCTCAAAAAATACGAAAATGCCATATCTGGTCCAGATCGGGCCCCCATTTCGAATGTCCAGATCTGGTCCCTGTCGCGTAGGGCATTTCATTTCTGATCTAGCGCTAGACAGATTACCTTACCGGGCCCACATTTTTCCTGATCGGGGCCCGACCAGCGCCCCAATAAAATTTCTTTACAAGCATTCAATTGCAAAAAATAATTTTCAATAATAAAAAAGCAATTTTTCTGCAAATAGTTGAATTGTAAAGTATGAAATAAATTCTTAACAAAAAATTTAATTTTCATTTAAGAAATTTTCACAAAATACGAAATAGCTCTGAAACTTTCTTAAATTTAGAAACGTACTATTCGGATTAATTATTCCCCCCAAAAATTCCCCCGCCCTCAGCCAAATGAAGTTTGGTATCTCGTCGAAGGATATGCGATTGGGAATGATTTGTGAATCACCCACTTGTTAAGCGAAAGTTGCCGGTACTTCTGCCCCCAGTAAAATGAGAAGGGAAAAGGAGGTTGACGCGTTATAGAGGGTGCTTGGCTTGAGTCTAGAATTGCAAACTATAGTAATAGTAATAGTTACAGTAATAGGGGTGCTGCAATATTCGTCTGGACGGAGGGAAAAGGGGAAAAGGGGAAAGGGGAAAGTGGAAAAAGCCGTTGGGGAAGAAGGTTTCGCACCCCAATCTATATGGCGACAATTACTTGTAATACGCTCGCTCCCGGCGGTGATGGGAACTCGATGGGGCGTACTCTCGGTAGAAAAAATATATTATTGCGTAAAGATAGACTCTGGGTACTACCCTATTCTTTGAGGGTGCTATCCGCTGATGCCCTCACGCCTTTTTCCTTATCGGAGGTCGTAGAACTTCATTCTTTTTTCCTTTTACTACCCTTTTATTTTTTAATCTCCTTCGATTAACTACTATGTCTTTAGTTTCGCAGAAAATTATTTCATATCAGAAGCCAAGGATAAGGTGCACGGAATATTCACCCTCTTGTTTGAATAAGGTTTCTGGTTAAGACTGAGTGAATAAATGATATTACATTTTCAAGAAAATAGATAAACTTTCATCCAAAGTGTTTTTTAATTTCGTGTTTTTTTTAATGCTCGCAGGATGATAGAAAATTAAAATTTTTGTGCAAAGTGTCTAAATTTTAAAAATAATTTGTTAATACTTATAAACAAAGATTAAAAAAGCCCCTTTTGTTGAAAAAGTTCATTATTGAAAAAATTGTCCATTATATCCTTATGAAAATGGGTACTTAAGGGGTTTTGGGGTCGCTGATAATGAACCTGGAATCAGATTTTGAAAATTCAAAATGGCGGACCCGATATGGCTGCCGAAATCGAAAATATTTTTGGATTTCATCTAAAAGAAGGTATACGGGGGTTTTTGGCGTCAGTGATCACGAATATAAACTCAGATTTTTTAATTAAAAATGGTGGCTCTAATATGGCGCCTGCAACTTAGAATATTTTTAGATTTTTTTCTGAAAATTGGTATACAGAGGTTTTCGGGGTCGCGCTACACGAATCTGAAATCAGACTTTGAAAATCCAAAATGACGGATCCAATATGGCGGTGAAAATAATAAAGTTTTCTGGATTTTGGAAATTCAGAAAATTGGTACTAATCCATGTTTTAGGTGAGTAGGTGTATGTTTTTTCCAACCTCAATAGTCTAAATATTTGTCATTTTGAATACAGATTCAGGATCAGTGACCCCTGCCTGTGAAAACTTTCAAAAAACAATTTAGAAGTATTTTGAATTTTGGCCCTCCATTTTGAATCTTTAAAATCTAAGTTCATATTCGCGATCAGAGATATAAAAAACCCCTGAAAACCAATTTACAAAAAAAAATTCAAATTTGGCCGGCTATATTGGATCCGCCATTTTGAATTTTCAAAATCTGATTTCGGATTCGTGATTAGCGACTCTAAAAAAAAAACCCTAAATACTAATTTTAAAAAAGATCCGAAAATATTCTAAATTTAAGTAGCCATATTGGATCCGCCATTTTGAAATTTCTAAATCTGAGTTTAGATTCGTGATCAGTGATCCCATAAACCCCCGTATACCAATTTTCAGAAAAAATATAAAATATGCCAAACGTTAGCCGCCATATTGGACCCGCCATTTTGAATTTTCAAAATCTGAAAAATGTATGCCGGAAAGGGTTGAGAGCTAAGAATATTTATAAGAGAGTTTTCGAGCCTGATTTTTGAATTAGGTTCTCAATTTTTTTATAAATAAACAAATATGACGAAAAAAATTGCCATTTTATCTATTTGACGTTCCCGGTGCTCGTCAATAACAGAAAAATGGTTGAAATCACCTAAGTTTCATAGAGTAAAATTAGTTAAAGATGTTCTAATATTAGACAACGAAAAAAAATGTAAGCAAATTCTTTGTTGAAACATATTTTTCTACGGTTTGCCATAATTATACGTTTTTTTAAGTTATGTTGCACGAAATTTAAATGGAAACAATATTATATTTGAAAAAATTCTATCAGGATTATAATTGTTTATATTATAAACAAATTTAATGAACAAATGCAGTAATCAGGCATTTGTCGACAGAAAAATTATTTTTTTTCTATGTCAACTCTTTCAGTTAGGCAGCTCATAATAACTTTAGCAAAATTTAAATTTTTTTAAACAAATTAATGATTCTTTTAAGAAATTTAATAAACAAATGCATTAATCAGGCATTTGTCAACAGAATTTTTTTTTTCTATGTCAACTTTTGAATTAGGAAGTTCATAATAACTTTAGCAAAATTCATAATTTTTTAAGAAATTCATTATTTTTCTAGGCAAGTTTAATAAACAAATGCATTAATCAGGCATTTGTCAACTGAAAAATTCGTTTTTTCTTCTATGTCAACTTTTGTAATTTGGAAGTTTATGATGACTTCAGCAAAATCCATAATTTTTCTTACAAATTTATCATTTTTTCAATCAAATTTAATAAACAAATCCATGAATCTGGCATTTGTCGACAAAAAATTATTTTTTTTCTATGTCAACTTTTTTAATTAGGAATTTTATAATAACTTTAGAAAAATTCATAATTTTTAAGAAAAATTTATGATTTTTTAAAACAAATTAATTAAACAAATGCATTATTCAGGCATTTGTTGACAGGAAAATTTGTTTTTTTTTTTCAATGTCAACTTTTTAAATTAGGAAGTTCATTATAACTTCAGCAAAATTCATAATTGTTTGATCCATTTTATAATTTTTTAAAATAAATTTGATAAGAAAATGCATTAATCGGGCATTTTTCGGCAGAAAAATTCGGATTTTTCAATGCTTGTCTTTTTCGTTGTGAACTTCATGATAATTTCAGCAAAACTCATAATATTCGAAAGTTCAGGATACCTTCAGCAAAATTCATAATTTTTAAAATAAACTTTTTAAACAAATTAAATAAGAAATTGCATTAATCAGGCATTTGTCGACAGGAAAATTAATTTTTTTTATATATCAGCTCTTTAAATTAGAAAGCTCATAAAAGCTTCAGCAAACTTTATAATTTCTTTACCAAATATATAATTTTTTAAACAAATTTAATAAACAAATGCATTAATCAGGCATTTTTCGACAGAAAAATTAGTTTTTTTTCTATGTCAACTTTTTTAATTTGGAAGTTTATGATGACTTCAGAAAAATTCATAATTTTTTTTACAAATTTATAATTTTTCAAACAAATTTAATAAACAAATCCATTAATCTGGCAATTGTCGACAAAAAATTCGTTTCTTTCTATGTCAACTTTTTTAATTAGGAATTTTATAATAAATTTAGCAAAATTAGTAATTCTTAAAAAGAATTTATGATTTTTTAAAACAAATTAATTTAAAAAATGCATTATTTAGGCATTTGTTGACAAAAAATATGTTTTTCTTTTCAATGTCAACTTTTTAAATTAGGAAGCTCATAATAACTTCAGCAAACTTTATAATTTCTTTAGAAAATGTATGATTTCTTAAAGAAATTTAATAAACAAATGCATTTATCAGGCATTTGTCAACAGGAAATTTTTTTTTTCTATGTCAACTTTTGAATTAGGAAGTTCATGATAACTTTAGCAAAATTCATAATTTTTTAACAAATTCATGATTTTTTTAAAACAAGTTTAATAAACAAATGCAGCAGTCAGGCATTTGTCAACTGAAAAATTCGTTTTTTCTTTTATGTCAACTTTTTTAGTTTGGAATTTCATGATGGCTCATCAAAATTCATAATTTTTCTTACAAATTTATCATTTTTTCAAACAAGTTTAATAAACAAATCCATTAATCTGGTATTTGTCGACAAAAAATTCATTTTCTTCTATGTCAACTTTTGAATTAGGAAGTTCATGTTAACTTTAGCAAAATTCATAATTTTTTTAAAAAATCATGATTTTTTTAAAACAAGTTTAATAAACAAATGCAGCAGTCAGGCATTTGTCAACTGAAAAATTCGTTTTTTCTTTTATGTCAACTTTTTTAGTTTGGAATTTTATGATAGCTTCATCAAAATTCATAATTTTTCTTACAAATTTATCATTTTTTTAAACAAATTTAATAAACAAATCCATTAATCTGGTATTTGTCGACAAAAAATTCGTTTTTTTCTATGTCAACTTTTGAATTAGGAAGTTCATGATAACTTTAGCAAAATTCATGATTTTTTAACAAATTCATGATTTTTTTAAAACAAGTTTAATAAACAAATGCAGCAGTCAGGCATTTGTCAACTGAAAAATTCGTTTTTTCTTTTATGTCAACTTTTTTAGTTTGGAATTTCATGACGGCTCATCAAAATTCATAATTTTTCTTACAAATTTATCATTTTTTCAAACAAGTTTAATAAACAAATCCATTAATCTGGTATTTGTCGACAAAAAATTCGTTTTC
>NC_046664.1:25685814-25690423 GCF_010883055.1 Belonocnema kinseyi
AAACAAATGCAGCAGTCAGGCATTTGTCAACTGAAAAATTCGTTTTTTCTTTTATGTCAACTTTTTTAGTTTGGAATTTCATGATGGCTTCATCAAAATTCACAATTTTTCTTACAAATTTATCATTTTTTCAAACAAATTTAATAAACAAATCCATTAATCTGGTATTTGTCGACAAAAAATTCGTTTTCCTCTATGTCAACTTTTTTATATAGGAATTTTATAATAACTTCAGCAAAATTCATAATTGTTTGATTCATTTTAAAATTCTTTAAAATAAATTTGATAAGAAAATGCATTATGCGGGCATTTCTTGGCAAAAAAATGCGGATTTTTCATTCTAGTCTTTTTTGTTTTGAACTTCATGATAATTTCAGCAAAACTCACAATAAGTTGATAAATTTTATGATTTCTTGAAACAAATTTAATGAATAAATGCTTCAATCATACAATTGTACTGCAGAAAAAATCGTTTTTTTCTGTGTCAACTTTTTTAATTGGGAAGTTCAGGATACCTTCAGAAAAATTCATCATTTTAAAAATAAATTCATGATTTTTTAAAACAAATTTAATAAACAAATGCATTAATTAGGCATTTTTCGACAGGAAAATTAATTTTTTTTATATCAACTCTTTAAATGAGGAAGCTCGCAATAACTGCAGAAAAATTCATAATTTTTCGAACAACTGTATGATTTTTTTTAACAAATTAAATAAACAAATGCATTATTGGGGCGTCTGTCGACGGAAAAATTCTTTTCTTTTTAATTTCAGACTATGAATTGGGGTTTTCATTATAAATTCAGTAACATTCATGATGATTTCGGGAAAATTCAGAATTGGTTGATAAAATTGATAATTTTTTAAAAGCGAATGCATTATTCGAGCATCTGTCGATGGACAAATTGTTTTCTTTTCAATTAATTTTGCTGAAGTTATAATGAAGTTCCTAATTGAAAAAGTTGACATGAAAAATACGCATTTTTCTCTAGAAAAATGCCTGATTAAAGCATTTGTTTATTAAATTTGTTTTAAAAAATCATGAGACTTATCAAGTTATTATGACTGTTACTAAAATTGTGATAAAGTTTCCAACTGAAAAGATTGGCATTGAAAAAACCGAATCTTCTGCCGAAAAATTCCCGAATAATGCATTTTTAATTAAATTTGTTTTAAAAAATCATGAGATTAATCAACAAATTAGGAATTTGGTAATATTGTCATTAAGTTCCTAATTTTAAAAAGCTGTCAGCGAACAACCGAATTTTTCTGTCGGAAAATACCTGATTACTGCATTTTTTTATTAAATTTGTTTATAATATAAACATTTATAATCTTCAGAGAAAATTTTTTAAATATAATATTGTTTCCCTTCAAATTTCTTGCAATATAACTTTAAAAAACGTATAATTATAGAAAATCGTAAAAAAACATTTTTTCAACAAATAATTTGTTTATAAAGTTTTGGTTGGTTTATTGTATAGTATTAAAACATCTTTAGATAATGTTACTCTATGCAACTTATGCGATTTCAACAACTGTCCTGTTATTTTTCGAGAACCGGAAAGGTCAAATAGAAAAATAGCCATTTTTTTCGTCATATTTGTTTACTTATAAAAAAATTGGAAATATCTAAAACACCTATAATTTTTTTACGCTTTAATAACTGATTAGGTAAACTTTATATGCTCTTGGATTAATGTTTAGGGACTCATAGAATACAAATAGTTTATTTATTAGTTTATTTTTTTGTTATAAAAGAAAAGATTGAATATCTAATGAAAGACGAATTTGAAAAAAAGTTGAATTAATAACAAAAAAGAATATTATTTATCCCCAAAAAATGGATTTTGAACCATATTAATTAATTTTCAACCAAATAGTTGAATCATCATCCAAAAATAGAATAGTTTCATTTTCAGTTAAATTAACAATTTTACAACCCAAAAGATATTTTTTCATCTGTAAAGATTATTTATTGGCCAAAAAATACAATTTTCTACAAAACAGACAAATTCCTAAAAAAATAGGTGCATTTTCAAAAACAAGAATAAGATACAATTTTTAATAAAAATCATTAATTTCCTACCAAAAAACACGATTTAAAAAAAATTACAAAAATTTGTAACTTATAGGTTAAATTTTTCACAGTAAACAAGATGAATATTTTACTACACATTAAATGGTTAAATATTTAGTTTCAAAAATTAATTTTCTACTAAGGAGGTGAATTCCTAACCAAGAAGATTAAATTTCTACAAAAACAGACAAATTCTTAAAACTTAACATTTTTAATAATAAACAAAATAAATATTTAATTACACATTCGATAAATAAATATTTAGATGACAAATTAGGCATTTACAAAGACGATGAAACTGGAACCAAGAAACATAATTTTTTACCAAAACAGATAAATTAAAAAATATATAGGTTTATTTTAAAAAAAAAAAAGCATTTTTAACTGGAAACATTAATTTTTTTACGAAAAAGATAATTTTGAATTGAAAAAATTAACTTTCTACTAAAATGACCATTCTCAACAAAATTCATGAATTTTCAATTAAAAGTAAAATTGTTAACAACAAACGAGATGAATATTTAATTACACATTTTATAGTTGAATATTGAATTTAAAAAATAAGTTTCTACCAAAGATTATTGTCGAACCAAGAAGATTTATTTTCTAACGAAACAGAAAAAATTCTCAATGAATAAGTGCTTTTTCAAACCTCAAACTTAATAGTTAAATATTCAGTTAAAAAATTAATTTTCTAGCACGGAGCTGAATTCTTAAACAAGAAGACCAATTTTTAACGAAAATAGATAAATTTAAATAAATAAAATAATTAATTAATTCATATTCCGCTTCATCGCTAATTAAAAAAGAAGCCAATACATTATTTGTTTGACAGAATCGATAACAGGCTCCTTAATTGAAATCGACGTCAGTAGGGTTCTATGTTTAATCAAAGAGATAAATTTTCAAATAAGAAGATTAATTTGTTACGAAAAAGTTCTATTTTTCACAATAGATGAATTTTCAATTGGAATAATAAATATTTATTTTAAAAAATCAGTTTTTAATCGGGTATTTTAACTTTAAACCAAGCATTTGATTTTTCAATAAACAAACAGAATCTTCAACGAAAAATGCAAAAGACTGAAGTTTATAATAAAATTCAGCTGAATCTAACAATAAAAAAAACAAAGAACCTTAATCATATAGTTGAACATTTTTTACGAGAAAAGATCAAAATTCTACCAAAAGATATGAATTTTTATAGTCAGAAACACGAACTTTCCTATAAAACAATTATATTTTTAAATGAAATGTTAATTTTTAATACAATAAAGGAATTTTAATAACAAAGTGAAATTTTTAAATAAATAGTTGAATTTTCAACAAAAAAAATCCAATTTCTACGAAATAGATGAATTCTTATACCAAATCTACAAATTTTCTGTAGAAAAATTGAATTTTCAACAAAAAAGTAATGCATTTATAAAAATAAGTGTCCTCACTCACAATGGGATCTGCATCTAAATTGCTTTTATTGACATTATTTTGAATTGAAAGCAAAAATGAAATTACACAACGTTTCCTCGAAAAACTGAAATACGCGAAAATCACATTGGTAGTGGGAAATATGTTAAATTTAACTTTAAATTATGAATATAAATAAATAAAAAAGTATATTTCGGAGATTGTATAGATTTTTAAAAATTGAAGGTCAAAGCATCGACAACTGTAATTTGTTGATTGTGAATTCTCTTTTGTTAAAGCTCCTTACGCTTTAACGAGTATATTCTCACCACGTGTCTCTCGTGCTTCAAATTAGATTTTGTTACAAATGTGAACTTTTCTACATTATATTTAACAATTGCATATTAAATAGATTTAATTCTATTCTTTTCGTCTCCCGTGTTGTTTAATGTTTATCTTTTTAAATCAACAAAACTACGCATCCTGTCAAAAAATGAGTCATAACAAATTTGCAGCTCTTTCTTGAATGAAAAAATTTGGTTTTATTTTTTTTTTCATAGCTGGTATGCTTTGTCCAAAAATTCAATTTTTCTAATTTTAGTTTTGCCTTTTTATGAATAAAACAAAAACCACATATCCTCTAAAAAAGTGAACAACAAAAAATTTGTGGATCTTTTTTATTCCACAATTTTGCTTGATGCATCTTTTTTCGTATCTTCCATAGTTTCACCGTAAAATGAAATTTTTTATTTTCCATTATTTTTCTGTGCAATGAAAATTTCAATTTCCATCAAAATTCAAAAAGATGTTATGAAAATTTTGTAGGATGTTCCAAAATCAAATTTTTTCTTTTCTCGACTTTTTCAACGTTACGTGTTGTGTGGTTTAAAATTTTCATTTTCGTTTTTTTTTTTTAATCTGTTAATGCTATAACTTTTGTAAATTTCTTAAACAAAACAAGTCATAAGAAGAAATTGTTTTTCATTTTAAGAACTACAAAAAACCGTACCGAGAATTGATACAGATATACAGACACAATCATTAAAACCTGTTGTTTGAGTTCATGGTGCCTCAATACGTGGACATTTGACATAAAACGGCCAGAAGCACGGGGGGGGGGGG
>NC_046664.1:25690523-25739555 GCF_010883055.1 Belonocnema kinseyi
AGAAATTGGGGTAAGGGAAAGAGAAAAAGTGATAACAAAAAGGAGAAGGGGAGCAGGGGAAGTGAGGGAAGTGGAATTTGGAGAAGCGTGGAAAAAACAGGTTGGGGAAGGAAGTAAGGGGAAATATTTAGAAATAAGGAGAAGTGAAATTACATGAGAAAAAAGTTGGAGAAGGGATGGAAAGTCAAGGATGATGTGTTGGAAGAGGAAGTAGAAGGACAATATATGATTGTAGTGGGAGTTAAAGAATGTAAACTTTGTAGAGGAAGGAGAGGTTTAAAATACTTAATATAGGGACGGGAAATAGGAATAATAAGGGGAAATAAGGAAAGTGAAAATAGGAGAGGTGAAGGAAAATTAAGGGAGGAAAGGACGAAACATGAAAAGAAATGGGGGTAGGGGAAGTATGTCAAGTGTTAGGAAATGAGTAAAGGGAAATGGCTGGGGATAGTAAGGACAGTGGAACTAATGGATTTGATGTAAGTGAGGGGGTAGAAACAGTGAGGGCAAATGTGGTGGGAAATAACGAGAAGGTTGAGATAGATAAGGAAGAATTTAGGACGGGGAAGGTAACAGTTTACAGAAGGAAAGTAGTGGAGAAGAGGAGAAGTATAAAAATTACAAATTAAAATTATAATTTTAATAAAGTTTGAATACAAAGACAAAGAAATCGACTTCCGATCTAAGATAGCCTACTTACATGTTGATGTTCTAAAAGAACAAGAAACTACTGGAATAGAGGAAATTTATTCTGCGCATTAGTTATTTCATATCATCCAAAAACACATTCGATAAAAATCTTTTATTCTCTGTATCAATAAAGTTTCTGCATCAATCCTAACTTTCTCTTCCAATATAAATTATTAATAGGGGGAAATTATTAATGTTGAAGTATCAGAGCGCGTGCGAGCAATTTGTAGAATGTATCATTCATGGATATCGATTAGATCAGTATAGGGTCTAACTGAAGATAGACTTACTGATTGATGTCAATTCTTCTACCCTATTTTTGTGAATATGGGAAAACTCCACTCACGTTATTATTCATTTATGTCTTTCCCTTCAAAGAGAAACTAAAACAGGACAGCAAAAACCAAGAGTTTCTGAGTGATTCCAAGTTTGGCATAGACAAATTTTAATCAAGTAAGCATAAACGGTATTCAAATTTAAAAAATATGTTTCCAATTTAGAAGAGATCTTCCAAACATTATGATAAAATTAACTTTTTTATCCTATTGGCTTTCTATTTGTTACAGAACAGTTTTGTACAAAAATGAAGAAATTAGGCTACAGTATTTTTTTATCTGAAAAAATAATTTAAGTTTCCCATGAAAAATGGACAACCCTGACTCAGCATATTGTCTCAATGTTATCCAACTAGACATCACTTTTTCTCTTCTGATAATATCTGGCAGGCAATTACGCATCGTGCTAAACCATGCAGAAAAAGTTGTAGCTGTTGCACAAGACGTAAGCAGTAAGCACACTATCCGAATGCTGTAAAGATTTATGGCTAATTCTTTTTCTTCGCAAGCTTATCCGGTCATCTGAAATGAAACAGCTCTGCCGATATATATGTATGTATATGTATATGTATATTTGTGTGGACGAGTCACCATGCGATGCCATATCCGGAGAGTTGCTGGCAATCGAGTAGCTAGGAATCTACATGCGAAAGAAGAACCAACCCTCCTGTTTCTGAGTCACTGAATCTTCCTTCTATTCATTTTATCACCGGATCCATTTGCCATCCTTTCCAAGATATTCGTGTGGATCGCGAAACGATTTGTACTCGTGCATGGGAAGACGCTCTAACACAGACCCAACTTCAGAATCGAATTGCATACGCCATGAGCGGAAAGACCTTCGTTTCAAATTCTTCAAACTCAATTTTCACGGCTTCTCATTCACGTCTTGAGATTTGATATTTAAAGTCAAAATCCCTACTACATTGCTAAGTAACATTTTGCAGCTAGTTCATGAATAAACTAGTTATACATTAGTAAATACATTGCGTTTGTGTTCTAGATCGACAGTACTATGTGCAATATAGTTTAGACTCAGCCAACCGCGTACAAAGGCGGCAGTATTAACAGACCAGTTCAGTTTGTTAATTTCCCTGGGTTTGATTTCTCTGTCATAGATATTGGATAAGATACTTTTCTTTTGTCAGCAATACCTTTCAGCAGTGTGAAAACACACAGAATGAAATAAAAGCTAATTAGTTATTAGAGTTGTTATCATCAGATCAGACTCGTAGGTTTATGTTAAGTGAAGAATAGTTCGCTGTTCAAGGTCATGCAGTTTGGAAGTTGTGAGTCTTGCATTTATCATGATTAAGTTGACATTTGGAACGCAGATTAGAACCTATTTGCTACTCTTTATGATTGCACTTGACCTAACCATAATTGTACTCCAAACATTATTTATTGATCTACCACCCACGGGTGTACAATTGAATCATCGAGTAGAACTATTAATTTTGGACAGAATCGCTACTAAGGTTAGATATCAGTGATTTCTCTTTAAAAAAAAATATTTAGAAATCTTTTCGGAACAATCAGCTTATTTACATTCTCTACAAGCTCACAAAATGACGATTTTATCTTATCTCACAGAAACTACGCTTCTCTTTAGAGTGTACCCAACCTTTTTAATTCTGCCGATTTCGATAACAATCCAGACGATTTAATCATTTGATAAACTATTTAATTCATTAAAATGTTGGGTCTCATGGGCATCCTTGCCTCTTGCAAAATTCTAGATATGCAGAATTCCTGAAAATAAAACACAGCAAAGTCTGCAAATTATAACTCTGCATGATAACTCTTTTGAATTTTAAATTTCGTTATTTGAAAATTCTACACGTTGAAACTTTGCAAATTAAACAGTGCACGTTAAACTGTGCACATTGAAGTCTGCACATTAAAACTGTACACATGAAACTCTGCACATTGAAGCGAACGCGCTAAACTTACAGAAAATATTTTTTTATCACTTTATTGTAAATAATTATTTATAAGTAATAATAAATTAAAAGTTTACACGCAAATTATCTGAAAAAAATCCTCTACTTAGATCCCTCTAAATGAACAACGGCCATATTGTTTTATGCAGCTAAAAATTAAATAGGAATGGGGTCTATAAATGAGAGTTCTATAATAATAGATGTTAGCCTCGGTAAGTCGAGCGGTTAGGTGCTTGGTCTTTATGTTAGAATTCGAAAACGCTGACAGATACGCAAAAATGACAATATTTTCTGGATTTTCAAAAGGAGAATTGCTTTCAACAAAAATGTTAAAGTTTTTTAGAGGAGTATAGTTTTGCACCTACATCAAATAATGCAATTGAAAGATTTTTTAAATAGTAAAGTAAATGTTGAGTTATCTTAAAAACTGTTCCAGGATTTTTTTCAGGGTGTAGAGGCAAGGGGCTTCGGGCTTATATATAAGAAAAGAGTGGGGTAAAGGGAATTAAAAAAAATGAAAATAGTTAGTTAATTATATAGAAAACGATCAAGGGCGAGAGACAGGCGAAAACTGATAATATTTTCAAAAGGGGGATAATTCTCGATCATTCCGATTTTAAGGAATAAATATATTGTGTACATTTAAAAAAATCGGAAATATAGTGTATCCCGAAAACGGTAATAAATTTGGGAAAACTAAATACATTGTAGGGATTTTGCAGAGGCCTTTCCAAAGAACTCTAACTACCCCAATGAAAAGATTTAAACTATTCAAAATCAGAGTTTAATTTTGATTTAACTCAACAGCGGTGGAAGACTTGCGAAAACTGACCAAATTTTCACTGTTTGATGAAGATCCTAGATCACCTCTAATTAAAAGAGTAAATCAGAGATACGCGGAAAGGAATATAATTTCCAGGGTATTCCAGACCCGGATGGTCCTAGGGCACCCAGAATTAATCCAGCAAAAAAATATTAAACACAAAGATTTTAAGTCACTTAGAAAACGGTGAGATACGCGACATATCAGAAACCATTTAGTGTTTAATACAAAGGATGGTCCATAGCTACAACAAATTAACCCAACAAAAAGATGTTCAAAAGGAAAATATCAAAATTTGGAATTATCTCATAAACTTTAGGATATTCACAAGAGCTGAAAAAATTATAATGAATAACAATTTGTAAACGTTGAACTACACGTTAGAAAGACAAGAATTTTAGAGATTTTCTATAAGCGGATAGATTCATTCGGATTGGAAATAATTAACTGGCGAACTTAGTTCAATGTGGATTGATGTTAATGTTTGTGCGAGAATTTAGAAGAATTTAAACGCTTGTTTGAATGAGCCTCGAAATCTTGGGATTACCCAAATGTTATACTTTCCGAAAATACCAGATCTGTCCCAGGTTTGTACTAGGCCTAGGCTAGTAGGCTATAACTTCATGGCGGGTATCTGTATATTTAGTCAGATACTCGGGTATCCAAGTACCCGATATCAGGGGTATTTCTTGGGTACGCAGGTAATAATCGAAAATTCGAGTACCAGAAAAATCAGGGCATACCTAGGTATCCGGGTACTCGACGCATTTTTCTTTTAGTTTCAAGATTTCTCATTTGACATCCAGTTCAAAATGCAAAGAAAACAAAAAATAAACGCGCAATAGTTGCATTGCTCTTATTTGAAAACTAAACGATTAAACAAAACGACGCGACATGCTGGCGAAATTTACGAAGGGATATCTGACATTTGTGATCATTTTACCTTTTTTCAACGTTTTCCTGATACCCTAAACTTACCCGATACCCGAGTATTACCCGACTAACCGGGTACCCGATATGTAGGTTATTACTCGGGTACCCGATTAACACTCGTCAAAGCCCTAGTTTAGACCTATGCTTTTCCAAAAAAAAAAAACTGGGACCTGGTTATTTCGGGAAGTGTGAGCACGGTTTAAGAAGGATTGAAATTTGTGTTAGGATTAAATTTTATGAAGGTACGCGGATTTGGAAGGAATAAAACGTAGCTTTGGAACATTCTCGAGTTTACTTGGATAGAGTGAAACGATAGTCGTGGGACCGGTACCTCTAGAGAAAAAGGTTTTCTTTAAGTACTTAAAGCTGTTGCTCTTGGTGGTTCGGAATCCACCTCAAACTGTAGTTCCCTCTCCCACGACCAAATAAGTGTGTGGGGGGTGTGTAAAGGAATGGGCAAGAAGGTGCAAGAAAAATTTAAACCCTTAGCGGACACATTAGAAGCTTTCATTCCAAGTGAGCCTCGGATTCATTTGGATTGAATTTCGGGTTGAGATATATATTGAGATTGGCGTTCACCCCATCTACTACTACTTTCCTGCCTACTTTCCTTTTAAATGTTTTCTTATCATAAGGTCTTTAAAAACTTTTTTTTTAATAATTGTTTCAGAATCAGAACCACCATGTTTCCAAACATTCACTGAGAAAGTCCCGGGGGCAACTTTCTACCCCTTGACTCCGAACCTGCAGACCGTAGCTTTCCTAATAGCTCGAAACATTCTGCATTTGCAAGGCTTCCACCCATCTACAAGAAACTTTTACGTTTCTGAAACTTAAAAAAAAATGAATTTGAAAATGCTCTACATTTTTTTATGTTGGTTTAAAATATTCGGTCAACGAACTTAGCATTCATTTTGGGACCATTAAGAAGAGTATTAAAATCTTAGTCGATTGGACAAATCCTTCAAAAGTCAGGTTGGTTACAACATTTAGGTAATTAATGATTGATACATTCGCACTCTGTAAGTGCCAAAACGTAAAAATTAGGGTAATCCAAAAAACGCTTTTCGAACTACAGAGTAAGTCACCCTATCCCTTCTCCAAATTTTCCATTTCGGGAGGAAATAAATCCTAGATGTTTTACTCTACGAAATTCAAATATCAACACGTGCCATCGGGCACTTCAAAATCCCATTTGAATAACATTAGGAAATTTTGGATTTTCGAAAAGCCCCCTCAAGGTGCCCCCCAATTTCACTGCAGCGCACAAAATTCAACATAACATTTAAAAAAATCAATTTTTAAATATTATTGTTAATTTTTAGCAATTCCAGTCGTCTTTTTCATACAAATAATTCCATAAAATCTCGGAAATGCTTCCACGGTTTTAAATACTATTTTACGGGATTTTACAAAATAATAGGAAAAGTTCGAGCCCTTTCAGAATTAAATATCTACACAATACTTCATCAATTCTTAAAAATATTTTAACTTACTGGAATTTTTCTTAAAATTCAGAAAAGTTATTTAAAATCTAAACTGCTGCCTCAAAATATCCCCCATTTTCCTAAATACTTGAATAACATTAATATCTTCACTTGAGGACTTTCAAAGTTATTCTAATTAAGGGCATGTGATACTGTCTGGCTTTTGTTTAAGAACTTTCACATCAATCTGCATTTTTAAAAATCTTCTGCAGTTTAAAAATCTTCTTTATTCTTGTAAATTTTCGCAATATTTATAAAATGTTATAGTTTAATTTATTTTTTATTTTTTAATGTTACAAAATTAAAACATTTTGCTTTAAAATCTTCTACTCTTTCTCGAAATTTAAGTAAATATTTGATGTTTTAAAATCTTTTTTGAATTTTTTGCTTAAGCTCATTTCTCAAATTAAAAAATCTTAAGAAATTGTTTTGGGAACCTAAAGAATTTATGTCAATATGCTGAATTTTTAAAAAAGTCCTAAAATATGTTATGAATTTTTATTGTTTTTTAATGTTGTTAAAACTTGTAAATATCTCTTAACTTTACTAAAATTTGTTCTAAAATTATTTATTTTGGCACGATGTTGCTTTAAACACTTGTTAACCCTTTTTTTTATTTTATAAAATAATGTGAAAAGTTTTTTAATCTTTTTTAATGAGCTTTTAGAACTCATTAGTAAAAAATTGTTTGAAATTTTCCCATTAATCTAAACTATATATTTTTCCTTCTCTTGACTCCCTAAAAAATTAAGTTGACCTAAATTTAAATTAAATCACGGAAAATGGAAATAATTTTATTAAAATCTTCTATATTATTTTTTTAACAATTTTAAAATCTTTAAAATTAACAATTATTATTTCAGAATTATTTATTAACTGCTCAAAATTTTCCCATAACTGTTAAAAAAAAATTATTCTCAAAATCTTTGAAAATTATTAAGACGCTTCTATTATTCTCATTCTCAAAATAAGATCTTTCGATACTGCTTATTCAGATGTTGCAAAATAATGTCCAAATTTTATTATTTTTTTATTATTTCCATATTTGCTCATTTTTTTCACTATTTTTTTCTGTCGGCTACTATGAAAAATCTATTTTTTTATTAAATTTAATTCCTACATGAATGTGAAGCACTTTTAGCGCCAAAAAATTTTACCGATAATAAGACTATTTGTTAATTTGTTTATCAAATTTTTTTCCAAGAAATAAAAGGAATGATAAACAAATTATTTTTATTTTATGAGTCCCTAAACATTAATTTTAGAAAATATGAAGTTTTCCTGATTAGTTATCAAAGCGTAAAAAATTATTATGTAAAAAATGTTAGTTTTTCGACGCATTGAGTAAAAAAATTATTAATAAAAAAATAGAGAAGACAAAAGTTTGGAGCTTCAAGCTAAACAAAAAAAGTGAATTTCTTCCTTCTGTTTAATAGTTTACAGTCTGTTTATTTTAGAAATGAGGTTTCCAATAATATAATTAACTATTTAATTCAAAATCTCCTTTAAATAAAAATTTTTTAATAAAATTATTATGGGTTGAATGCAGTAAGGAAAAAGCTTTCAAGATTAAGCAACAAATAAATGATTCCACTGTATAAATGTATACATGATATTCGGTTCAATTTAAATAAATATAAACCTTATATTATATAATATTGAATCCACTTTCTTATTTGTTAGTCTTTTCATTAACTTTTTACCAAATCATTCCCTCAACGTACAATATACGTCATATATTTTTTATTATTCTTCTGATCGTGTATATGTTTTAAATATTTTTGAGGTCTTTAATATTATTATTTTTTCCATTAGCTATATTAATAATTTTAACAAAAATTATTTTTGTTTAACTTTAACAAATAATAAAATCAATAATATGAGTAAAATAAATCACAAAAATATAAAGTTCGAACTGCTTTCAAAATTTATCTCAAAATTAAATTTTATTCATATTAAACTACATATTTACACTACTCTTTCTTTTTTAAAATAATTAGTAACTTATTTTTTCATTTATTTTTTTTGTTTATTTGCAAACTGCATCAAGTTTTCAATTATTTTTGCATTTTCTTAATGCAATCCAATGCAGAAGACAGACCTACTTTTTGTGGCGCTATCTGTTGGATTAGTTCAACCGACAATTGCCCTCCGGATCGTAAGAAAACAAAAAAGTGGGGGCGATGCATGGGGCTCCTTGCATCATTTCTATAAGGTTTTTATTTTTTATTTTCAATGTTATTTTTCAGCATCAAATTTGTAGATCTTTCTCGGGTGCGCAATTTTTTTCATTCATATTTTGTCGTATCTTGCATAATTTAACCAAAAAATGGAATTTTTTAATTTTCATTATGTTTTTTTAAGTCAAAATTTTAATTTTCCAAAAAATTTCAAAAAGTTGTTATGACCATTTTTTTACTGAAAAAAATTCATTAGCAGAATATGTTCGTATGCCAAAGAACAATCCAATAGTTTAAATTTTCAAAAGTCATCGTTCTCGCAGGCAGAAAGACATGCAGATATACAGGCAGACGCATTAGTAAAAACCTGTTTTTCGAATTCAGAGGGCCTTAAAACGTCGAAATTTATTCAAGATTATTGGGGAGGGGTGGTTTAAATTTTATGCAAATCTAATTTCTTCTCTGGTTGGAATGTAAAAATCCTACCCAGTGGGCACAAAATTTGGCGGAGTCTTTACGACATCGTTACGACACCTTTACGACAACTTTACGACATCCTATTTCCATGTCGTTTAGGTGTCTTTGCGATATCGTAAAGACATCGTTAGATCATACGACTTTTTTACGATATCGTAAAGACGCCTTAACGACATAGATATAGGATGTCGTAAAGTTGTCGTAAAGATGTCGAACGATGTACTTGTACTTGGTGCCCTAAGGATTTTTTTATTACTTGCGAAAATTCCGATTCTCTAAGTATTTCAACACAATTATAATTACAAAATTTGTCTTCCACACATTAATATTAGACTAGAACCTTAAACTTGCAGTATTAAATGCGTAGATATAATAGCGTGTGCATTAGGGTGGTCCAAAAATGCATAGCAAAATTTTTTTGCACGCTAGAAGGCAAGGATTCTCCCACTTTCACTGCAAATCCGAGAAAGGAAATTCCCTGATTTTTTATTTATTTATTTTTATTTTAACAGGTGCCGGTTTTGACTTGAAGTTTACCATATAAAATGCATGAGGAAAAATCACTTTTTTGAGTTTTTAGAATAATTTTTTGGGGTTTGCAAAAATGTGATGGGAAAGTATGGGCGCCTGTATAGAACTATCCAACAAAGAATTTCATCTATCAGACATATGGGTTTGACACCCCTAACACACCCCCACGAGTACTTGAAAACTACCCTTAAAACCAGAAATGTCAATTCTTTATAAAATCGACCTTTTAGACACTGTATTCTCGTATTTTTCACTTCAAATTATTAATATTGGTCTAGTGAAATATTTATTATCAATATTTTAATAAGTTTTAATTTTTAAAACAGATGGAATTTGTTTAAATAATGTTTTTTTAATTCGTTTTCGCCCTACAAATTATTACTATTAGTCTAGTAGAATATTCATTAACATTCGTTCATTATTTTTTTACTGTTTTAGCCAATGGAATTTATTTAAACTTTTATAAATATTATTGATAAATTATTAAATATTGTTCTTAAATAATGTTGTTAAATATTTCACTAGACTAATAGTAATAATTTTAAGGACAAAAAACAACCAATTTCCAACAACAAAAATTATTTAAACAAATTCCATTTGTTTTAGTAATTAAAAATTAATTAAACAATGATAATAAATATACCACTTGACCAATATTGATAGTTTCAAGTGAAAAAGTACCAGAAAACAGTGTCAAAACCTTATCATACAGTGTCAAGTCCTTATCAAGACAAGAAAAATTTGAGCAGGTCTAAACAGCAACGAACCTACGGTGCTCTTCTGAGGTATCAAACAGAGATCATCATTGTTTCTTTGTTGTTCCCACCTACTTAAATTTTTCTTGCCTTGATAAGGGTGCTGTATACATGCTGAAACGTTAGCAAAAATTGATAAAAAGAAAATTATCAGAGGTACACCATTTTCAAAATACCCACCAAAAACTAAAATTAACATTTTAATCCGAACAATGCATGATATAAAAAAATCAAAACAAGAAAAAAATTGATTGTTGAAAGACCTACAAAATTATCATAACAATTTTTTGAATATTGTCAAAAAGTTGAAAATTTCAGTTTTGAACCTACAAAAAATAATTAAAAATCAAAAATTTCATTTTGCAGTCAAACTATGCATGATAGGAAAAAATAACTTGACTGAAATTTCGCACCCTGAAAAGATCTAAAAACTTGTCAAAAATCAATTTTCGACAGGAAGCGCAGTTTTTGTTTGTATTCAAAAAAAATTATTGAAAATAAAAAATTTAGTTTTTGGAAAACGACACAATCTATGGAAAAAAGAGAGAATTTGCTCTTTCAAAAAACGGAGGAAACTCATTCAAATTTGCAGGAATATTTTTTGATAGGACATGCAGTATTTTTAAATCTTAAAAAATAACATTCATAATAAAAAATTTAACTTATTGAAAAATGACACTGGGATCGAATCAAAATTAACAGACAAAAATTGTCGAACCAGCAAACTCTGCAAGTTTTTTTTATTAAAACTAGGGTTATGAAAATGCATTAAAAATAAAAAAATAAACTTTTAGGAAAAACGACACAAGATAAAATAACATTTTATTTTACAACATTTTTTGCCTAAATTTTATCTACATTGAATATAAAACAATTAAATTTATGCAAAAAAGACACAAGTTACAATAAAATGGTTAACAATAAAATTACATAAAATAGTTTAGAATGATTTTTGTTTTAATAGAATGCGCATCTTTTTAATCATAAAAATAAGAAAAGAAAAATATTTGATTTCAATACTAATGCATCATATGAATGGTTATAATATAAATTTATTGAAATTCCAAACATTTTTCAGATTGGCTAAGACAAAATTTAATGCACAATACGAAATAAATATTAAAGTAATCAGTAAAAATAAGAATTGTACCTTATTTTGTAATATCTGAATAAACAGCACCATATAGAGTAGAAAAGTTCGCCGAAGGAGCTTTAACAAAAGAGATTTCACAATTAACAAATGGTTGCTGATGCCTTGACCTTTAATTTTAAAAGGTTTGCGTCTTGTTATTGCGGTTTAAAAATGGTAGAAATAAAGAAGAGAAAAGAACGAAAAAAGAGAAAGAAGGGGATTTGGTTGGTTGCCTTCTCATTTCACTTTTCGCCTTTTTATTCTTGAAAAAAAATTCTTTTGTTTTCTAAGAAAATTCTTTTGTTTTTCAGGTTGCAAATAGGATTTGAAATTTGATTTTATTCTTATTTAAATTTCTTAAGTTTTAATGAAAGTGCATTATCAGAAATTCAGTATTTGTGGCTTTATTTGAAAGAAAGGTCAAGATCCAGCGAAAGCAATAAAGGAACCTTTTTCCGTCATAAGAACGCTCTGAAAACGTTTTTTAAACTAAAAAAAAAATGTTTTCCCCTAGCGAAAATTTATCTTTAAAAATTATATATTAAAAAAATGACAGTCTAGCAAATAGCCGTACTTATTTTGTATTTTGTCTGCAATAAGATGAGCCAATCGCTTGGATTCCCTTCGCGTCGCTTTGCGTCGAGTAAGAAGCATAGCGACATGGCATGGCACTTCAAAGAACTTTCGATTGAATTTCAAACGGCATACGAATAAGGGGTGACTTTCAGAAAGTCAATCCAGAGTTGCAATGTTCCCTTTAACCTGTAACAGGTGCATCCTCGTAGAGTCGATATCGTGTATATCGCGCTTCGTCGAATTCTGGAATTACCCTAATTTCTAGTCCCCTTCCTTTGAATCGCAATCGAGACACGTATTTGCTTCCTATGTATCCTACCCTCAGAAATTATTCACACAGCTATTGCCAGCAGTTCCCGAAATCACTGCTGACTTTGAGATGTGAATATTCGTTCAAAGAATCGAGAAGATACATTTAGAACCATTGGAGTGATTCTGAAATTCTGCGTTGAATAAACCCTGACAGAGATTTGAGAAAAATTTTAAGATAATATACAGCGTGAGAAGTTTTAGCCCTTGATTGCCACACATGGGTCTTCGTGACCCAAAGACCTTTTGTAATTCAATTTTAAGTACCTAAATGCAAAAGGAGCGGGTCAGTTGCAACTTTATTCAAAAGTTTAAGAGTTTAACTATCATTCAGGAACATCAGCAGAAGACTTGCTTACATTTTTAGCCCTCAATATCGAAAATTACAAAAGTTATACATTTTTTTATGAAAGAAGTCGTTTTTTATACTTTTTTTAATTCAGCATTTTTAAAAGTATATTTAATTAAACTTTTTGTGAAAACGACCTACATGATCTTTTAAAGTTAGTTCTTCTGAATTTCTAAAAAAAATTTCAAGTAAAAATATTCGACAATTCTTATTATAGCGACTTTTGTTGCCTGGGTCCTTTGGACCCATGTGGGGTAAACGTGTTACTTCAGAGAAGTTTGGTAAGCAAGGGTTAAAAAAATATTTAAAAATTTCTAAAAATCTTCACCTTGACTACAAATTGGGGCATGACTTAGGAAAGTTGTATCAGCTGTATATATGGATGCCTCCACCATAGTCTATTGAAAGATATGTCGTAGCCATATATGTGGTTAAGGCATCAATGCTTATTTACTGACTAGTTTGAGGAAGCCTAGCGACTGTTTTTTGTTGCGATTACGCTCGATAAAATTAAAGGTCGACAACTGTAATTTGTTGATTGTGAATACTCTTTTGTTAAAGCTCTTTTAGCTTTAACAAACACATTCTCAACACGTGCCTCGTGCTTCGCACTCGATTTTGTCCAATATCGGAACTTTTCTATATTATATTTAACACTTTAATATTAAATTTATTTCATTCTCTGTTTTCTTCGTCTCCCGTGCCGTTTTCCCAAATTTTTTTATTTTTCGCGAATAAAAGAAAATTTAGTCGTCCTATCTAAAAATTATCATTCAGAAATCCTTTGATCTTTTCTAGTGGAACAACTTTTGTCTAATAATTTTTTTTCGTACCTTGTTTGGTTTTTAAAAAAATTTTATTTTGAAATATTTAATAACGTTTATTTAAATAAAATAAAACTGCGCGTCCTATTAAAAATTTTCGAGTTACAAATTTGTCACTCTTTTTCAGACGATAAACTTTTTCTGTTCATTTTTTCATTACTTGTGTCGTTTGTCCAAAAATTTAATTTTTTTTTTCTTTTGATTTTATCTTTTTACGATTAATACGAAAAGTACGAATTCTGTCAAAAAATGATTCATAGAAAATTTGTAGCAACTTTTTGGATAATCAAATTTTGTCCTATTTTTTTATAACTTGCGTCGTTTGACCAAAAATTTTATTTTTTCAATCAGAATCTTATTTTTTATGAAAAAAACAAAAACTGCGTGTCCTATAAAAAAGTGACAACTAACAAATTTTTTCATATTTTTTAACAGCACACTTTTTTAAAAATCTTTTTTCTCATCTTGCATTGTTTGACAGCAAAAAGGAATTTTTTATTTTTCCATATTTTTGTGTGCGATCAAAAATTTAATTTTTGATTTTTTAAGGAAATTCAAAAAGTTATCAGAAGCATCTTGTAGATTGTTTAAAAATCAACATTTTTCTCCTTTTAACTTTTTTTTCATATCGTACGTTGTTTTGCCTACAATCTTCATTTTCGTTTTTTTTTTAATTCTGTAAATTCTATAACTTTGGTAATTTTCTTAATCAAAAAAAAGTATAAGCACAAACTGTTTATCTTTTTAGATAACATGAACAACCGTACAGAATTTTTTATTCTTGAAAAATGTGGTCTCGAAAATTTTCAAAATGCGCTAACTTTTTGAATTTTCATTCAAAACAACTGGCTAGTAATCTTGACCTTCAGTTTTCGGCAAATTTGACAACAAAATTTTCCACACAAATCTAATACCTTCTCTGATTAAATATTAAAAAGTATGGTTGAGCCAACCATAACAATAGGTGCATTGAGAAAGCAGTGATCGTTGCGTCAGAAACTGAGTATATTTGTGGCATTGAAAGGTATATGAATAAGTGTAATAAAAAAAAGATTTATAGACACTTTATAATATTTTAATGTTTTTAGAGATTGACAAACTTTTAGGATATTTAAAACGATGATTAAAATTCTCAGAAATCTGATTAGTTTTTTTTCAAGTCATTTAAAAGTTCCTTGGAATCTTCTTGAATATCTTAAAAAATGATAGGTGCTAAAAAACCCTTCCAAATCTTCCGATATACTAGGAAATTTTTTTGGAACAACATACTTTTCATTCTAATTTCTTAAAATCAGTTAAGGCCTTGAAAATTCATTGAAATTTAAGTCTTTGAAAATTCTTTGAAGTCCTTGAAAATACCCTAAATTATTTCAATTTATTTGAGATATTTTAAAATATTTTTAAATATTTTTAAATTAAATTGGTAATTTTTTGAAATTCATCAATGATAGTTAATCAGTTCTTTAAAATCCATTCAAGTTTTCCAAAAATCCATCGAAATCTCACAGAATAATTAAAATCTGATTCCTTAAAATTTCTTAAAACATTGAAAATCCTTTGAGGTCCCGGACAAGCAAAGGTCAAAAAACATGAAAATGTAAAAAAAGTGCGAGTCTTAATTAACCGAAATTTTATTTTAACAACCGGGGAGATAGAGGTAGATTACGCTATTCCAAAAACTAATCTTTTGAAAATTTTTATACAAGATTTGGGTAAAATTAGCTACAGGGTACTTCACCACGACAATGAAACTCTTTGCAGCTTATTCAGCAATTTCTGCTAAAACACAGCCTCACACAACTTCGGAGCCTTTGAAATCTAATTTCAAAACCAAGAGGAAATAAACCAAAATGCAACGAAGCACTTGTCAGATATTCCGAAAGGTAATTTTAAGGAGTGCTTTCAAAAGTGGGAAGTTTGCTGGGAAGAAGTTTGTGGTTTCCCAAGGAATGTACTTAGAAGAGCATATCATTGCAACTAAACAAAATTATCTTTTACACCTGCTACACTACAAGGTCGGACACTTTCCGGACATAACTCGTATTGAATTCAAACCTGGGACTTCATAAACTTATAACCGTTGTTTATAAAAATGTCTAGATTTATTTCCGACCGAGTTATCAGGTATCAGATTCATCAGCGGTTTTAAGAACCGCTCTTGCTAGACGTGTAGATAATTTCCGATAGGAGTGTAGAATGGATACACGTTAAAGTGTAAATCCAGATAGATAAAGGCTTAACGGGGGAGAGCGAGAATCAGGATGAGGTCTTGCAGCTTGCCAAGGACGATCAGATACTCAGGACGCTTGGACGCTTGTCCTTCCTCATTGGCGAGCAGTCGCGCGTCATCCCTCGGGAGCATTTTCCGTCCCGTTATCTCCGGGATTTCTCGTTAAGCGGGATTCGCTACCACGATTGTATATTGCTCATGCTCTGAAATGTACATGTAGTCACTGGTATTGTCACTATTGTCAGTGACCTCCGACAATGAATTGCGTCTGCACCCTCTTTTTTATTGAGCCTTATCTACCCCTTTTTATTTTATCCTTCAGAAAGAAACATAGGAATTACCTCAATTTCTCTGTAAAATAATTTATAGAAAATAAAACAAAATTGCATGTTTCATTAGCTAATACGGACCGTTGTAAGATTCCAGGATATAAATCCTAAACCTGCCATGTTTTAGTTTGCATCCTATATTATAAACAAATTTCTGTTGAAAAAACTTTTATTTTAACCATAGTGAAATCGATGCTATATATTTTAAGCGACATAATGTTGTATTGTTCAATAAAAATATGCAACTATAATAACCTCAATGGAATAATATTTCCCCTTTTGACAATTCGCGGTAGCGATTTTTGTCTTATTCGCATTTTATATCTCCTAAAAATTTTTTTCTCTTTTCTTTACCGCGAATCTTGACATGAACACCCCACTTGATTTGACCAAGCTTCGATTATCTCAGCTTATCACCATAAATATCATTCACGAATTCCATCATCTCTTGACCTTTCTGACTTGGAACAGATCGGCACGCAGACTCATATCATCAAGGCGTCAATTTCCTTGTCATTTAAGGTTTGATCGAGGAGCAGAGTTTCGAATTTCGCTTTTCAAAGAGGGAACGTTTCCTTGGCGACTGAAGGGAGCTAGCGAAATCCGAACCACCATATGTATGCTTCTCCTGTTTGTGTTTCATATTGATAGAGTATTGATATGCTCCACCCCTGTGTTTCATCAAGGGAGAGAGAGCAAGGGAAAGATAGAGAGAAAATCATATCTCTGTCCCGCCAAAACAAGCAGTCCGCCACTGTTACTACAGCCTCGTTAATGGACAATGCTTCCCAATCTTCAGGTTTACATAGTACTATACCTGAAGTCCTGATTTTCATAATAGAAAACATCACAAGCCATAGTCTGCGTTGAAAAAAAGCAATTGATCATTGGATGCAGAATTTGGGTAAACTAATGAAAAGTTAATTCTCTTTTATGTGGACGATTTCACGCTACTAAAATTAATTCCACCTAGTAAGATTTAGCTGCAGTATTGGGTATGATTACCATCTAAATTTTATTGATATTACTATTGCTGTGTAATCAGAGCAAAGACCTTGGTTAATAGAGTTTTGTACATTTGTCATTTTCTGATCAATTCTGTACAATACAATATAGGAAACGGACAATAATTAAGTATTAGATGTAAACTGATTTATAATTCGAATTTTTGCTCAAATTTTTGGGTTATCATATTTTCCAGGAAGCATAAAACTAATCTCCTAATAAAACACTATTTGTCTAAACTATTTGCTGCAAAGTTGCGATACATTTATCCGATATTCCATAAAATATGCTAATATCTTCATCGTCGGAGAGTTTCTCATTATAGTTTCTGAAAACGTCCGAGATTGAAGTGTGGAAACTATGTTCTGAACTTTGTTCTATTATCAGGCATTGGGAAGTTAAATTTACAGGAGGGTCTTACTCAGTCATTCGGAAGGAATTCTTATTCATTGTATTATTTCTATCTGAAATAAATCAACTGTAGGCACTTGAAAGTTCGCCACAATAAAAATTAATTTTAATTTTTTTTCGGTGAGGTTGTTTAGAAAGCAGATAAAAGTATAATGATAATTACCAACTTTGTGGATTTCAGTTTCCTAGATAGTCGCTTTTTTATAAGTGGCACTAGAACGGAACGATTACCGGCTATCAGTATAGTATATAGATATAATAATGTTTGTCTAATTTATTAGCACTGTAAACATTCTTCAGATGCTACTGCAAATGGAATGTATTTGCTTAAACAAAATAATAAGAAGAAGCTACATTGTCGCTGCTTGATAAATGTGCGGAATTTAGATTGTTTTTTTTTTACAAATAAGGTTTGCACAGTGAAAAATATACTTCTATGTGGCTTGTTAGATGTGTTTAAATTTAGTCAATTATGCCAATTAATACCATTCTATATTAGTAACGTAGTTATTAATATTTCTCACCGGTATTCCAACTGTGCTGTGCCAAGAGAATTCCAAATCAGCCAAATTCACTGGAACTGGAACGACAAAGTTTAGTGCATAATTGTTGATGACACCCTCTCTCACGTAGAACAATTCGGCATCAAGTCCTGAAACAAGAAATTAGATAGTTCTTTGAAATAGAAGCATATAGAAACTGTTTTGATTACAGTAATACATTAATTAATATTGCTGGGATGTGACCAGGTATGCAGAGAAAAACTTTGATGTGAAAATCATTGCAACTCACTTCGGCGAATCAATACTTTCACTGTGCTTTAATTTTGTTTTCTCTCAAAAATGAATCAAGACAAAACTGAATCAAATTCTATGTACTTTTAAATATTGGCATTTTTTAGTGTGTAAATTATTAGAAAATATGTTAGTTTGGTATAATGGTCTAATTTTATTGTGAACAAAACGGTTGAAATCTTTCCCCTGGAAGAAAGGCCTCTTTAGATGTACAAGAAAATAAAGCCTAAATGAAATGCTGGAATCAGATTTTTGTTAATTACTGTTTTTAAGCTCTGTTTGGTTGCAGACCTGAAGAGGTCCTTTATATTGGAAAATTTTTGTTAAACTAATCGGACAATCATATCACTAGGGCTAGTATCAGAGAACTTTCCGTCAAGTTAGCCATAAAGCAGCTAAACATCTTACAGAAATCTCTGTAACTTAAGACAGTTAAAGCAATAGAGTTATTGCTACCCAGCTGTACTGGGTAGAAATTTTTACTCTATTTATAAAAATTTATCAGAACATGCTTTAATTATCCGAACTCTGATGCCGCGCAAAGCAAGGAAGCAGTAACGACATTTGGAATGTATCCCCACAATTCCCATTTGTTTCTAATGTATTCGAATGTTGAATCATGTGGAAAACCATAAATCTAATGAAAAATTTCTTGTTTTGTACAATATGGTGAGAGGATGCGCATACAAAGTTTTTTAAAATGGTGTTATGAAATGTTGAAAATAGCTCTCTTATTATCTTTATAAGGTTCTTTTTGGTTCTAGGTTTGTAAATTGTTAGAAAAATCAATCGCCTTTATTCGATAAAAATCTACAATGTTTTGTTTCAGTTCAGCAAAGCTTTATCAAGAAAAATCCTCTGCAACTTTTTTCCAGATCGCGCGAAAATCTCACTGGTAGACGTGCCTCGAAAGATCTGAATTTCCCCAGCCAGATATTCGAGTCATCCGTCCGCCTTCATGTTTGACTACGCAATTCGCTATCTCGTTCGCAAACGTCTGCGTAACTATAAGTTATCTTGCTTGCTAACATAGCCACCTAGCCTATATCAGATAGTTCAGTTCTATATACTCAGACACTTCACCCTATAGCTGAGCTAGCGTGTGATAAGGCACCTAGCCTTCTCTAAGGAGGGATTATTTCAGATCAGGATTATATGCATTGAATAAGTGGCTTTTCGAGGAAGAAGGAGAGCTGCAAAGGAAGATCTGATGATATTGTTCTAAGTATTGTCTCAATTAGTGCTATCTGTACTTATTTTGTTTTGAGCTAAACAGCTTTACTTAGTATCTCATTTGAAGCAACTTCAGTATTTTTGATGAAACGAATACCATCAAGTGCTTGAATATTTATTTCATGTTAGGAAAAACTATACCTTATTAGTGAAAAATAAAGTGAAAAGAAAAATTGCTCAAAACAAAATGTATTAACAGACAATTGTTTTAATATTCTATAAGAACTATTAAGTTTAAAACTTTATCAAAATGTTGTTAAGTACATTTTATTTTCAAGTACATAAATACCTAAGTGTCATCTCTGGTCTGTTTTTGAAGATGGTATAATTTAATGGCCGGGAACCATAACGTGTTGAACCTTATTCGGAAAATTCATCAGGAGAACAGAAAAACTATTCACCCGGTACTTCTGAGGATAGAAATTTGATTATCTTTGTTATTTTGTTAAAAATAGTAAGATTCAATTTTTTAGTTTTGTAAAGAAGCACGTCACGCAGGACAAATTTGGCGATACAAAAAGCCAAAAAAGTGAATTTTGAAAATTTGGCGGGTTAGCCTCTTATTTTAGAGCTTTTTTAATTTCTCACCGGTTTTGAATAATCTAGAAAACTCCTCAGGATAATGTGGAAAAATGTAAATTATTAGAATTGAAAATATTAATATTTAAAAATCTTGAAAATTTTCTATTTTACCGTTGTGAATATTAAATTACATATTTGCACCTGCGTGCAGCGTGGAACTTCGATTTTTTTTAAATTGTCACTTAAAAATATCCAGAAGAACATCCACCAAGCTTCATGTTTAATTTAAGTACACTTGATATTCAATTTCAATTTTTTGTTTTGTTATTCACTTTTATCATCTTCCTGGATTTAAAAAGAGTTCAATAAAAGTTTCTTGAAGGATAAATAAAAACCCAGTTAAATTTTCTTTTAATAAAGTGACCTAAATTTTTAATAAGGTAAATTTGGCCAAATACTGGAATTAAAAAAATCCTTTCCCGTACATATTTCTGATCTACAATAATAGAAAGTAACAAAATATTGCGAAAATCCATGAATTAAGAGTTGCCTTTAAAATGGCATTTTCTATTTTTTTTACATGCCAAACCTTAGACCCTATTTTTTATGAAACGAATACCAATAAAGAAGCATGAAATATTTTGTTGGTTCAAAAAATATACTTTATTTTGTTAAAAAGTCAACTGTTTAGTTGAACATTTGTATTTTCGGATTATGATTCCACTATGCTACTGAAAATAAGTGTTTTTTGATAAATTCAACTTTTTTTATTTTAAAATTTAAATATAAAGTATTACGTATTTTATATTTTTTTAAAGGAGTGCTCTATTTTGCTGAAAATTTTATGCTGAAAAAATCAAAATTTTAGTCAGAAATAACTTTTAAGAAAAGTTGAAATTGGAGCAACATAAAAAATAGAAAATAAAGTTTTCCGGGTCAGCTCCACCATTTTGTTTTGCCAACAAAAAAAATATCATATACACTCTTTACTCAGATATATATTTTTTAAAGAAATATTAGTTTATTTTTTCCTCAGAATAATTTTTTAAATCCAAAATTTTTAAAAAAGGTGTTTTTCAAAAATCTGAACGTTTTTCTGGATTCTGCTGGGCATGGAAAAAAATTATTCTCTACACTTTTTACTTCGGACAATTTTTCTCCTACTATACACTTTTCACTCAGGTCTATCATTTTTAATGAACTACTAGTTTATTTTTTTATTTCCTGATTTTCTTCAAAAAATATGGTCCTTAGTAAACAGTAAGGAGGAAAGTAATTGTTTGGACACTTAACACAACCCAGCAAAACTTTCAGATTTCCAGATTTCATATTTTTTTGTATTGTCTCAGAAAATGTTCTTTTACGCATTTTTTTTAATTTTGACATTTTTTAAAAATCGTTTACGGCAAAATTGAGCAAAAGCCTAGAAAAATTTAGCTGAAATTTTTTTCAAAAAAAAAAAAGAAAGAAAATGGCGGCGCTGACTCAGAAAGTTTTTTTTTTAATTTTGGCTTTAATTTTATTTTTTTTTAAATTGTAGGCGGCACGATGAAACACACATCTAGCAAAATTTAGCACAATTTTTGTTCAAGCTCTTCGCTTGAAATTAAATTTTGTGCTGAAAAAGCATACTTTTAATTTGGAAAGTTTATTGCGAATCTTTTCTGTCATGACTAAAAAATCCTTCTCCGTTAAGAAATATCTCGCGTTGGATAAAAAATGTCACTTTTTTGGTTATTTATGTTTTCGGCTGAAAATGGAATTTTTCTAAAAACTTGAAAAATGTACGGTGTTTTTATTTGGATTGATCAAAGTTGAGTTTATATAAAAAAATATAAAAATAAGTTGAAAATACAAGTATTTTCGGCTGGATTGGTAGACATTGGTAGAAATTTCATATTTCTTTGTAAAAATGATGTTTTGACGGAGAAATTTTTCATGGGCGAATATTTATTTATTAAAACTCTGTTCGACCCCATTTTTAGGAGATGATTCCCTCACGATATTATAATAATCCTAATCAATATGAATATTATTTAATAAAATAAAGAATAAATTTAATAATTAAATAAATTGAATAAAAAATTATATTAATTTTAATAATCTTAATCAATATTCGGTGCAATAAAAGCAGCCCCAAGCATAGCACAAATATTTAGAAAAAATATTTGTTGGATAAAAATAATGTGCTGATAGGTCTGGGTAAAAGATAATTATCTCTAGGATTTTTTCAATTATATTCAATTGTATTAGACATATAATTATTTGTCTTATTTTTAAATATCTGAAAAGAAAAGAGTCTAAATTTTATATTATTTTATATTATATAATATAATATATATTATAATATTTTTTATTGATTAATTTAAATTCATTTCGGATTTTAAAATATTTTAATAAACATATTATGTGTTTTAGTAAACGCAATTTGTTTTCTTATTTATTATTTATTGTTAAATATATTATTAGTATGAAATAGAAATTGTGAAATATTTATCTAAAAAGTCCGACTAGAGCTATTTTCCAAAACTAGTTATAATTAAAAATAAAAGAGTTTCCTTGGTTTTATAAATCAATTTTAAAAACGTTTATTTTTTAGTTTAAAATAACTTTAGTTTATGTTTAATTAAAAAAAAAGTATAATCAAAATTTCTCTTTCCTCTTAAATCTTAAGCTAATTGTCATAACAATCTTCTAGAAAATAACTTAAAATTGTCCTGAAAATCTAAAGAATCTGGGTCGATTCCCTAAAAATATTTCCAAATTCATAAAAAGCTTGTTTCTTACAAAATTGTAAAAAATCTACAATTTTCTCCAAATTTTCATAATTGTCAAATGAACCATTACTTTCTAATCTTTTTAAGATATTCAATAGTTCTAAATGTCTTAAAAAATTTTTCTTATCTAAAGACTTACAGATTCTTTTTCGGAAAATTCTTGGAAATACTTTAAAATATTTAAGAACATTATCCTGAAGTTAATTTTTTTATAATAAAAAATCATTTAACATTTTTCTGGGATTCCAAACAAAATTGGCTCATTCTTTTAAAACTATTCGTAATTTGAATTCAGCTTCCTTTTAAAAAGTCTTAAAAAATATACATTAAAAACTGAAGTTTTTCACAAGTTGAAAATGAATTTAAATTGTTTGAATACTTTTATATATTTACTTAGGATAACAGGATTTTTGTTGCAATTTTGTAATTCTCATTCAACTTTCTTTTAGAATTCCTGTTTCAAAATAAAGAAATAATTTGAAATTTAACCATGAATCTTGAGACAATTTCACTTCTACAAGTAAAAATAAAAAACTAATCCGAAAAAAATGTTTAAACATCTTTGAGATTCTTTTTCGACATATTTTAAAATCTTTTAAACTTAAAATTAACCTTTTAATAAGTTCATGTTTAATTTAAAACCAAGTATAATCAAAATTCCCGTTTCGTATTAAATTATAAGCTAATTATTATGAAAAGAGTTATGCCGAAAAGAATTTTTTAAAATAAATTCATTAAAATGAATTAAATATATTTGCAATGTATAATTTTAGTTCATTTTTTGAAAATATATTAAGATATCACTTTTTATGATCTAAAGTATAAAGACGTTGTTTATATCATCCCTATAAAGAACTTTTGCGATTTTTTAACACTAACACTAACAGTAAACTACTTTTACTGTGTTATTAAATTCAGTGTTATTATTTTACCAAAAATCTTGAACTTTTACATGCATTTGCAACGATTATAGACTGAATAAAAGTAAAGTTTCCTAGTAATATAAAGGCTAAGTTATTATTCGTACAAAATTGTCTCATGGTTCCAGTAGAAGAATCTAGTTAGAGTCAGACGGTAGAGAAAGTTTTTTTCAGAGCAGAGCAGTTCCATTGTTACCGGTGTTTGAAAGTTTTTAAATTTCTCCAGAGTCCCTGAGATCACGCCTTGACATAGCAAAAGTTCTCTGATATACCAAGAATTCTCAAATGTTACTGACTTGCAGAAGTCTAGTTTATGTATGAGATCATCCCAGAGGAGCGATTTGAGAAAGACTCCTTTCAAATGGTCGCTACAGTTCATATTGTCTACCTTTAGGTTTATGCTCTGAGTTTATGTCAACTCCATATCAACTCTACTGCTTCGTTATAAATCTTCTTTTCACTCTGCAACGTACAATTTTCCACAACATGTATACGCGACAGTTTTCCATCAAAGGATAGAGTGAGCATTTTGCAAGTAGTTGAATATCCAACAAAATTTTTTTAGATTTTCTTATTGGATCATATAGGCACACGAAAAAAAGGTCTTGTCCACCAGACAAGAGAAAAATTTTTACACATTTTTGGGGTCGCTGAATCCGAATCCGGGGTTGGTTTGACTCGGTCAGGCCAGATTTGGTTCTGACCCTCAAATAATTGATGAAAGTTGGAAAGGTCATGGGAACACCCAGAAAGCAAAACGGTTATATGTTTTTAGGGTCGCTGATTCCAAATTTAAAGATCATTTGTGTAGAATGATTCGTTCTCAGATTGGTTGAGGTAACGAAGCCAGCGAAGGCGCGCTGTCTTGCAGGTGGGCGTGGGGGTGTTTCGGTGTTTAAATTAATTTTTTTCAAGGTTATTAATGGAATTGCGACCTCGCAGAGTCAAATGTCCTTCAGTTTTGGACTCAGCGACCCTGAAAATATATAAACGCTTTACTTTCTGAGTTTTTTCCATGATTGTACAAACTTTCATAATTGTTTTGGGTTATAAACGAAATGCGACCTGACAGAGACAAAGGAACACCGGGTTCGGATTCAGCGACCACAAAAACGTATAGAAATATTTCTCTCATCTGGTGTACAAGACTTTTTTTTCGTGTGCCTGTGTTATTGGGAATGGTTCAACTGCGATACATCACCTGGTGGCAAAAATCCGAATTAGAAAGAATAAGTGCGATTTGAAAGATGCATTTTAATTTGTGCATAAAAGTGGTTTGACGATTTTTGCTTCATTTGTTATGATTTTCAAAAGAATCTAAACACAAATGGACTTATTTTGAGGCAAAAATAAACTCCAAGTAAATTTTTATTAATTTATACACGAAATATTAACTATTTAAAAATCTTATCTAAAAGTTAGGTTATAATTCGTATTTAAATGTCGATCGTCTATTATTTATATTCTTTGTATAATCTGAATAAAATTGGTTGCTACATACATTGATTAAAGTTTATTCAAGCTTACAATGCATTTAAACTCACATGAAATAGTGAAACAATTTTTTTTCAAACACATTTTACAAAAATGTTTTTTTCACTCTATAAAATGGAAATTCTATTTTAAATTATTGGTTCTGGATGAAGATTTGTTTTTAGTATTCAATCATTGTTTTATACCTCACAAAACAATCGTAAAAACATTTTTATACAAAAATTGAAATGCATCATAAAAATTGTACCTATTTTTTCTAGTTCCAGTTTTCGGCATAAGGTGGGACCAAAAAAAGTCTGTGAAAAATTGATTCTTAGAAGAAAATTATTATCCGATTTCAACTTTTTTTATGAAAGCTAATAAAATTTAACATCAAACTGTCATGGTCGATTTTTAAATTTATGTGTATTTTAAATTTATTTAAATAAAAAATTTTTTTTTTAAGTTTACCGGCTTAAAAAAATTCTTTGATTCAATCAAATATACCTACAAAATAGAAAGCAAATATGTAAAAAAGATGTCCAACAGCAATACAGATCTTCAGAAAATTATTGGAATTGTTATAAACAAATAAGTGAATTAAAATGTTTTCGTGGGATTGGCAGCGATTCGTCACTTGAGTGGCACTAAGTTTGAACAATTTATGAAAAGTAATTTTTCAGTTAAATTTAGAAAAGTTTATAAATAATTTGTTATTTTCAAGGCAATTTTGATTTTAAAAATATCGAAATGAGATATTTTTGATAAAATAAATAAAGTTTTTTCTATTAAATTGATCACATATTACTTGGAAATTAAGCCAAAGTATCATATATTGTCACCAAATAAAAGTTAATGATTGTTTATTTGATATTAATTAACAAATACACTATTTTACTATTTTTGGAGGTACAAACTTGAGTTTTTCGTTGAAATTACCTGCAAACAACTGACTGAAAAATTTTAAAGAATATTTTGATGCCAGAAATAATTTTTTATTGTATGAAATAATAGTTTAAATAAGTTTGTATCATTTTATGTATTTACTAATAAAATACCGCTGTATGACTACGTTAATTAAATTATTATGAAAATGAAAATAACTAATTGTTATCAAACTATTAAAAAAAGTTAAAAAATTTGTTATTTTTAGTTGAGTACACAAAAGAGAGCAAGATAAAATGTTAAAAATAGCCAAATAATGCGTTTTTTAATTAGGTTTGGTTACAAATGGTCAAATGTTATCGATTCATAGAAAAAAATCATTCCTAAATAACTGGCTCTTAATTCCGTGAAAGAACCACTATTTTATGTATACGTACAAAAAATAATAAAAATTTGTTTAAATAATTGTTGTTTGCAATAATTCATTGTTAACTGTCATTAAAATGCCGTAAAAATTTAGAAGCTAGTTATTTACAGTTAATATCATCGAAAGAATCAATTTTGTACCTCGGAAAATACCCAAATAGTTAATTTGTTGATTAAGCTATTTTAAGCAATTATTAATTATTATCTGTTGGCCAAAGATTATATTCAGGTATTATTTTCAAATAATGTGCGATTGATTCCACAGAAAAAACTTTATTTATTTTATCGAAAATACCTGATGTGGATATTTGTTTATAAAATTTGCTTTTACCATAACAAATAATTTTTATAATCTCTATTAATTCAACTAAAAAACTATTTTTATCTATAAATTGTTAAAATTAGTAAGAATTAAGTAACGAATTTCCGCCAAACCTTCGAAACCACTTTAATTCACTAATTTGTTTATAAAAAATTCAATAAATTTTTAAACATTTGAATTGATATTGGAATTATTTTTTGTATACTTGCTTTCGGTTTTCTAGATTATTTTGTTCAAAGCAGAGCATTTTTAAAAAGCCGGTATAGTTAAAATTTATTTGTCCACGGACTTTTTTTTGTCCCACTGTGCCCCGCCTGGGATGACAAATTTTTTCTCAAAGAAAAAGAAATAGGTACTTTTGAAAAAATTAAAAATAAGGTTTTTATCACTATTCAATGTTGAAAAAACGCGCCTCTCAACTGAAGCAAAAACTGCAACCTCTATTTTGAAGAAACGTAGAAATGTTTTCAATTAAACTTTTTTCGTCTCAATTTTGCGAAAAAAGACAAAGTTTCCTGTTTCGTGAAACTCAATAATATTGTTATCAAACTTTTTTTTATTGATCTAGAAACCCAAGAGCTAAAACTAAACTAACTAACTAAAATCAAGGGATAGCCAGCATTATTTTTTATTGAGGGGGCGAAATACGTTATTTCTTATAGAAAATTAGGCCACACGTATTTTTCCGAATTGCAAACGGAATTTTTTCTAAAAAGTTATGTGTATTTAAATGTTCTGCTTGGTTTTTCAAAAAACCCGAATTTTTTTCTTTGGGCGTCTATCACTTTCTGCTTAAGGCCATGTGATGCGCAGATCACGTGATCAGATTCCTACCTTGCCGACACTTTTTTTATTTCCCCACCTATATTTAAACGAAGCGCCACATCGAGTTGAAAAATTGGGATACTAAACAAGAAGCACTAAGAATTGTGGGTCTTGTCCTAACTTTGTATCATTATAAAAAAGTTTTTTGTTTCAAATAATTTTGCTTACTTTTTTCATAATTATTAAAATTTAGGATCAGGCCCAACTTTGTTAGTGCGTCTTATTCATCATTCCAAATTTTCAACTCGATGTGACGCTTTGTGTGAAAATAAGTTGGGAAATAAAAAAAGTGGCGGTAAGGTTAGGAATCTGGTCACGTGACCCACTCGTCACATAGCCTTAATGGAGATATTTATTATTTTCTTTTTGATTCTAATAGCGTTTATCGCCTTCCTTCAAAAGCTGTCGAAAAATTAAAAAAGGTTTCAAATTCACAAAATGGCCACGGTTTTTCTGAAAAAATTAAAAAAAGATTTTCTTATTATTTTATTCCAATTTTAAAAACATGTAAAAATGATGATTTTGTGAAATCGCAATACAGCAAGAGATATTTTTCGTAGAACTTTTTTGGACGTGCAAACATTTATCTTAACATTTTTCCGTATCTATCATTGTTTCGAAGAAGTAGATGATTCTTTCGTAAAAAAAAGAATTCTCCTGGCTACCAAAGTTATTTAGCAAGCATCAAACTTACAATTTTCTTCATTATTAAAATACAAGTTCAAAAACAAATTGAAAAAAAAATCTAAAGGTGGGTTTTTTAAGAAAAGCGATTTTTAATTCTTTCAGATGAACGCTATTAGGATAAAAAAAATCTTAATAAGGCTGAAAGTTATAGACATTTAAAGAAAAAAATTCGGGGTCTTTGAAAAACAAAGCACAAATTTCAAATACCCATAACTTTTTAGAAAAAATTCAGTTTGCAAATCACGATAATACTTTTTGCCCGATTCGAAATGGATTCGGTCTAACCAGTTTTCCCTAGATTCTTTAAAACACCCAAAGCCTTTATAACTTTTTTAATTTGAAATATACTGTAATCCAAACTAATATAAGTGATTAAATACTTTGAAACAGTCTGGTGGAAGTTAGAAGTCGAAGCAAAGTTTGAGGAAAGTTATCGATTTGCAGAACCACTTTTAGGAGAAAATTCAAGTAAATTAGCATAGAGCAAGGATGTGCGGAACTAGAAAGCATATATATTTTCAACTAAGTTTAGCTGTTTCTGATGTAGATGCACCTACTCGAGTAGAGGACAAAAACTTTAACGTAGGGTCAATCGATTTCCTGGTTATTAGCGTTGTAGGAGAGTCTAGAGATTTTGATGAAACTTAGTTAAACTTTAGTGTTGGATGAGTTGGGTAATAATTATTAATGAGATAACGACTCCGGAATATATTATATAATTTAATAGAGCACTTGGATAATCACAAGGTAGTTGAACTGTTAACGAAATTCTGCATTACCTCAAGAATCACACTGTAAAAACTTTCTAAAATTTTTCCCACTTTTTAGGGGGGGCGGGGGACACTACATTTTCGTTTCAAAAAATCATTTTCCCTAAGATTTGGGGAAATTGTCCTAAACGTTCATATAATTCACTAAGAAATTGGGGGTATACTGTTCAGCACAGTAAATTTCAGATTTCGGGACCATTTTGATTTTAGTCTTGCGGTTCTGGGATAGTAGCTTCAAAGAAAATCCACTAGGGCGCGACGAATCGTTTCTCGCGCAACAGAAATGACGCGTCGAGTGATAAGGACAGCAGTCCACACGTAACTAGAGTTCTTAAATTCCCGAGAATTTAAGTTCAGGTTATATAACCGAGAATATGACAGAATTCAGGAGAATTTAAAAGAATTTAAGAGAATTTAAGAATTTATGGTTTTTAACAAAATTTTTATTGTTCAGGTTATATCAAAGGTTGAATATAAATTATTTTCTAGCTCAGACATATTCAGGAATTTAAAGTATGCAAAGCAGTGGCTCATTAAGTATTTAACATTGTTAGACTGATACTCTAACCTCAAAATTAAATTGGCTCATTTTATAAGCGGAATAAAACACTGTTTCATATACAAATTTAAAATTTTCAAATGAAGTAATTTATTTTAAACAAGAATAAAAGTGTTTTCTACTTTAAAAGATAAATCATTAACAGAATACTGGACTTTTAAACAAAAGAATTGAATTTTAAACATAATAGTTGAATATTCAACCTAAAAAGACAAATTTCCAACAAAAAAGTCTCATAGTTTATATTTTATTTAAAAAAGAATGAAATTTATACGACAAAAGAAGAGAATTCTAAAACCAAAAAGACGAATTTCCAAAAAATAAAGATTTTTCACTCAAAAAGAAATAAAATTGTATCTAAATTATTCAGCCTTCAAAGCTTCAAAGTAACACTTTCTGTTAAAAAATGAATTCCAAACCAAAAAAAGAAGAAGTATTTTCCACTAAACAGTTAAATTTTCAACCAGACATAAGCTTTCAATAAAAAAAATTCAAAATATAGTTTACCTTTGACCCAAGTAGTTTAATTTTCAATTCAGAAAGATTAATTTTCAACAAGATAATTAAACTTCTAACCAACAAAACAACTTTTCAACTTAAAATACAAATCTTTAACAAAAAAAGTGATTTCTTAACAAACCGATTCAAGCAAATGTTTTAAACAAGTTAGTTGAATTATCAAGCAAAGAAGAACGATTTTAAACCAAAAAGTAGCATTTTCATACAAAAAATGAAATTTCTTCTTTAACAGATGAAGTTTTAAATCAAAAGGATACATTTTCAAAGAAAGTAGCTGACAATAGTTGTATTTTTATGAAAAAAATGACATTTATCTTAAATCAGAAGAATTTTTTAATACAAAAAAGTTGAGTTTTCATCCAAAAAAGATTCCGGTTAACACAGTAACATTAAAAATTGAATTTTTGTAACAAAAAAATAAGTTTCTATGAAAAAAATTTAATTTTTAATCCAAAAAGACAAATTTTTTCAACTAAAAAGGATGTATTTTTAACAAAATAGTTAAATTCTCTACCAAATAGTTCCATTTTTATCCTGAAAATATCAATTTTGTACTAAAACAGATGAATTTGTAGTAAAAAACAATTTTTTTTTTATAACTGGACTTTCATCCAGAAGATATTTCAGTTCATTTTTCAACACCAAAATATAAATTTTAAACAAAAAGTAAATTTTCTACGAAATAGTTAAGTTTTCAAGAAAATAGATCAGCTTAATTTCTAAACAAACAGTTGCATTTTTATCAAAAATAAGATTTAATTTCTGCTAAAACAGGAAAACTTTAAAGTAAAAAAGACAAAATTTAAAAAAAAGTTGAATTTTCGACCGGAAAGTAACTAAAAAATGCAATTTTCGATTAATCAAAATAAATTCTGAGATTCTCATAAATTCTCAGAGAATTTATTTCTCGGTTATATTCTCGGTGATATTCTCATTTTCGTTACTGTTCTTTTTCATTATTATTCCACCAATTTTAGGGAATATTAGCTACATAAAATCTTCAATTTTTAATTTAAGAATTAAAGAATATTTAAATCTATGGGTAAAACATAGCAAGTTTTAATATTCCAATAAAGCTTAGGTAGATTTCCGTAAATGAATAGTATTTTCACAAACCTTTTAGGCAGTTTCGCCCATCTTGGTGACTTTTTAAACTGCGCGTGCGTCGCATCGAAAACCTGATTGGTCACTGTTAGCGCGCTGAATTTGAATGATGTTAAATATTCCGATTTAATATTTATGACAAATATGGATTGGAAAATGCATCTTAATCCTAAATTACAATTTTTAGTAACATATGAAAAAATAATGCGATTTTCATGCAGAAATCGTTCTTGAAAAGGCAACAAGAAGTTTAAGTTTCAAGCAAAAAATATAAGTTTTAATAGTATAAAGATGATTTGATCATTTGTATAAATATTATATATTTTATTATATAGTATACAATAATTAATCAGTAAAAAGTTAGTGGAAACTCCCGAAAGTTTAGTTATTATTAAAAATTATTATTAGCACTAAATCTTGGGGAAAATTCACCATATTTTGTTAATATTCCACAAGGACGTTTGGGGAATTTTCCTTCCTAAACTTTGGGGAAAATTCACCAAAATGTCTGGAAATTAGCATCAACACAATTTTCGGAAAATTTTCCTAAGAAATTTTGTACAGTGCATTCAGCAAGTTAACACATTCCCCAGATATCAATTTTATCTTTAAATTGCATAAAAACGCTGCAGCACGTTTATCTGAAGAAAGATACAACTTTCTGACGAAAGATAAAATTTATCTGATGAAAGATACAATTTATCGGACGAAAATATTTATTTGACACATGTGCTATGTCAAACGGCTGCGTCTAGGTTCGCCGAAAAAATCCCTTCCATAAATTCGAAAATCCTCGCGATATTCATTTTTTAAATCATCTTAAATTATTTAAATTATTTTATTCAAAAATTATTCTCCTTAACTTACAGAATACATAGGTTGAACTTTGTTTGGTTTATAGTGATTCCTTTTTTTTAAACTGGAAGCTAAGCGTTTACATTTTTTTAACTGTCTTCCCTCTTCCTTTACACATCTCCCAAACACTCACATGGTTGGCGGGAGGGTGACCTACAGTTTAAGGTGGATTCCGAACCACCAAGAGTAGATCAATTTTATCTTTTGTCAGATAAATTTCATCATTTAGCAGATAAACGTGCTGCGTCGTTTTTGTCTAATTTAATGATAAAAATTATTTCTCGGGCTTACCGTATTAAGTAAGCAATACGGGTTTTTTTTCTTAAAATCGTTTATTAAGCGGGCCTAACTAAGATTTCAAGTTTTTTAAAAACAAAACCCATGTGTCACTGAGATACTTTTAAGTTAGAAAAATCGTGTTTGCATAGAATGACTTGCCCTACTGAATTAAATAGAAAAATATTTAACACCAAAATTTAACTAAAGAAAATTCTAAACAAGTTTAAGGTAAAAAAACTTCCTTTCTTCAATAGGTGCTGAGCTATTGTCCTCTAAAGAATTAAGATTTGAAAACAAGATGCGAAAAAACCAAACTCTAAAGTTTTTACCTATACTTTGGAACCTGTTAATTTTACAAAAAAATATTCGTCAGTCAATTAAAATAGACATAATTTCGAGGAATTCTACAAAACATGCAATGGCCTAGACCCAGTGGTCATAAGTTACAGCCTCACAAAGTTGAACACTTTTGACTTATTTTCCAGGGAAAATCACTCGTATTCAGTTTTTTTTTTAAATTTTGTCGTGTTGAAAAATTATTTTTTACAAAAAGCAAAATTGGAGCCAAAATTTAAAAAAAAACTTCTCCGTGGTAGCACCGCCATTTTATTTTTTCGGAAAAAACAAAAGTTGTGCTATCTTTGTACTCCAATGTGCGGCTGGGCTGTGCTAGACCGGAAAACAAATTACAGTCTTGTACAATTTCCATTCAGGACCATATTTTTTAGGTGAGAATTTAATTTTTTTTTTCAGAATCATTTTTTAAATGAAAAAATTGTTCAAAATTCGAATTTCGAGAATTTAAAAGTTGTCCTGGGTTGTGCTTAGGACCATATTTCTTGGTGAAAATCGAAAAAAGAAAAAAGAAGGTAGTATTTCATTAAAAATTATAGACTTGAGTAAAGATTCCAAGATTCGCATTCTGAAAATTTTTAAATTTAAGACAAAATCTTGAAAAGAAAAAATCTAGTATATCGCCAAAAAATGTGGGCCTGAAAAATAAATGTATCAGAGAGTAAATGTTTTGTTCGCCCACCAAAAACCCGTACAACATTCAGATTTTCGAAATTCTCCTTCTAAAAAATTTTGGATATGAAAAATTATTCTGAGGAATAAAGAAACTAGTATTTTATAAAAATATAAGACCTGCGTAAAAAGTGTATTGGACAATAATTAGTGTGCACGCCTAGTGCAATCAAGCACAAATATCAGATTTTCGGATTTCGCATTTATATAACATTATTCAGCACAATTAGTGTTTTTCGAGAAAAATGATGGTGCTGGCCCTGAAAAAGAATTTTTCGAATTCTGACTCAAATTTTGATTTTTTTAGCATATGAATATTAAATAATTTCTGCAGTTCTGCAGTCCGTGAAAAAGTCGTATTTTTGTTCTTTTAAGGGTGTAGTCTACTTGGTAGGCTTAAAAAAAAGGCTATTTTTAGGAATTTTTTGCGAGCGTGCTCTGAAAGATATGGATATAAAAATTGATAGGTATGATAAATAATATCATGAAATATAAAACATAAATTTATTTATTTTTTCCAAGTTTTGTAAACAAACTACGTATTTTAACGGAACGCCTTAATTTGGAGGCAGGTCAGCGGCCACATGATATCTCGACAACGGCTTATCAAAATAAAACAAATCCAAGTGCTTTAGATATGATATGAAAGTGTGTACAAAATGACCGTCGCGCAGAATAATGAAACCTTCTAATTTCAAATTAAAATAGTGATATACGCAGTAAAAAATATCCACGGAGGCCATTATGAGAACTTTTCTTGTTTATAAATCTTGATAGGAACTATGAGACGTACATATGAAATATAAATATGATTATGTTTGAACTATATGTCTGAAGTTGATAATCTATGAGATGATGATTCGGATACTATACACACAAACGCGTGGGCGCATATAATTTTTAAGTATATACTATAAAAAGACACCAGAACATTCTATAATATACTGCCAACCAAATTTTGTATAAACGTATCAATCAGTTTTTCTTCTACTTGCAGAAAATGACGATTATTTATCATCTGCTCTTCACCCTCATGATCATCTTTCATTCTATTGGTGCGTACAATACTAAAATATCTATAATTTTGTAAGGTCTTTAAACTTTTCACAAAAAACCTAAGCTCTTTTTAAGTTTGTCTGAAAAAGTAATGGGTTTATTCTGAATCATTCGGTGGAATTATAGAATGCGTGCTTCATAAAAATTAAATTCGAAAATCATCTCTTCTGTATACTTCAAAAGTGAAGATCAAAAAAAGTACATTGAGTTGAAGCACTTGTCTCAATCCAAGGAGGTCTGTTGAAACACTAAATTGTACAAATAATAATCGTTTAAAATGTTAATATCTTAAATTTAATTTTTATTGCGTGCTTATGTTTTCCATATTATGGCGACTATATTTGGATGCGCTAACTTTTTCTTTGTTCTCCCAGAATTCCAGTACATATGTGCATAAAAGTGCATTACATTCATTAAAAAAATAATACAGAATCACAATTTTCCGATTTTGCCACTACCAGTTTATTATACGCCAAGACGCTTGAAAATTATTACATTGTTTCTTCTTGCAGGGTTAAGTCTCAACTTTGACTGCTTACCTAATGGCGCCCCTATTCCTTTTGTTCCTCGTGACGGCTCATCATCATCTTCTTCTTCTTTTGAAAAACAAAATTCTCCAGCCAGGAATCTTTCTTCTGCTGGGCCTTCTATTCCTGCCCGGTCCAGATCTCCTCCTATCAACTATATAACCTCACTATCCGGGCATGTTTTTACTGACGTATTTGGGTATCGACTTGACCAACTGCACCTTATTCGGATTACTCCATATAGATATCCGAACCGGGTATTCCTGCTTCAAAGATACACTTTTCCTTCAGACACATCACTAAAAATACTCGTAAGACGGAATGTTTATCGGTCCATGGTCAGCCAAGAACAAATTGTATTATCAACAATGGACGGCGATGTCTTTGCAATATTGGAGAGTAATCAATATTTTGCTGGATTTTACATGCACAAGGATAATGGACAACATAGAGCACGGGCAAAAATAAACATAGAAAGCGGCACTATTGCCTTATTGACCGAAAAAGAAAAAGAAGAATCTATAGTAGGGCCTGCACGCAGAATCATCTCTAATTATAAAGTAAAGGTTTTACACCATAACCCCCGACAAAATTAATTTAACTATAAAAAATGCAAGACAAGAATATACGACTCTTTCAAATTTAACTGCACGCCTTCTTAAATTTTCATATATAACTTTACATATTACAAAATAGTAATAAAAAGTCATTTTGTTATTGTTATGATAAAGAAAATTTACATTAGGCTTCAAATAAAATAAAAAAATTTTTATTGTGATCTTTCGAATACGTTTACTTTTACTTTGATGTATCTTGCAATAACACTAAAGGGTTCTGGGTAGCAGTTAATAGTTTTAATATAAAGTATTCTTCAGTTAGTTTTATAAGTCTCAAACGTTGGCAGACTTTCTCGGATTTATTGTATACTGAACAGATTTGTTTTAGTTAAGTGGTCTATAAATTCACACCCTTCAGTGGATTATATCATCTCTGAAAAGGAAGTAAAAAACAGCTTGTTGTTATGTAAGAGTAATAAGTCGCTCGGTAAGGACGACATTCTTAATAAATTTTATAAATATCTACTAGAGAACTGTGTCCTTCATTTTGTTAGTTTCTTCAACAACATTTTGGAATCAAAAAAATTTCCTTGTGACTGGGCTAACATCCAAACCTATACGCTTCTTAAAAAAGGTGATAGAGATGATCCTTAAGAATACAGAGATACTGCTGTGATCAATTCTATTGCAAAAATATTTACGCGAATCCTGCTATCAAGGATGGCTAAATAAGTTAAAGAAGAAAACTTTCTTGCAGAGAATCAGGCGAATCAGAGAATCAATTTTAATACATTTCTTCCAATCCGTGTTGCTATTCTATAGCGTAAGAACTTTGCTTTTTCCATCGGTTTAAAAAAACCGTTTCCTCCTGTTAACAACTCCCTTCTTTGGCAAAAAATGTTCAGAAAGAGAGTGAGTACAAAAGTCTTCAGAATAATCAAAAGTTTATGTGATAACTTTTCCGTGATTATTAGGATTGAGCCCCGCCCTACTACGTCAATTAACATTACTGAAGGGGTTTTGTAGGAGGAGATTGTTGCTCCTCTTCTTTTTACCTTGTTAATCTCTAATAAGAGGAATAAAAAAAAAAATAACGTTGCTATTTACTTTGTGGGCTTACGGTCTATTAGGTTTGAATTTCTTAAGTTCGGTTCCTTTCCTTATAAAGTTTTCCAAAACAATGAACTCAAAAAATGACGCTGTGAATGCTCTTCTGAGAATTCTTTATTCTGTGAATTCTGATTCTTGGTACTCTGAAATCTCGTTTTTCAGAGTTTCACCCTACAGATATTGTATTATGCTATTGCAGTCTGGGATACAGGATAAACTCAAATAATAGAAAAGCTTTGATAGAATTTTTTTAGGACGGTCTGAATCCTTCCGTCTTATATGCCAAATTATGATTAGCGATATAAAACTGAAAGATTGAAGTTAGCTCATGAGATTTTTAAGCTCGCTCTAAGTTGGTTGAAGAGGCTGTGGGACATGGAGGAGCAAAGATAACTGTACGTTGTTTAAAGAAATTAAAGGCTTGAGCAGCTAAGCCTTCAAGCAATCTGAAATATAAGAAATCCCTTCAAGACATCTAAAATATAATATTGATTTATATCTAAAGTTGAATCAAAAAATTACAAGAAGATTTAAGCAGTCAGTTTATTACAGTTCATAAGGCTTCAATTTTTTGTAAATTTTCCAGTCTTTCGTTGTTGGGAACTGATAGGAAAAAGGTTCTTTTTATTCGATTAAACTTATTTAAAAATCGGGAAGACCATCCTACAGTAGATAGTCGAGTTGATAGGAAAATATTCCACAGCATTTGTCTGAATAAATTTGAATCAATAAAAAAATTGTATTCAAATAAAGTATATTTTATTGTAAATAGAAATTTTTTGGTCGAAAGAATATCACAACAGTTATTAATTATCTTTGTTTAAATGTTTGATTAGACGTTGTGAACAGAACGATAAATAAAAGATCATCGGATGCTCGTTTTAGTTTTGATAAAAAAATGTTTCATTCTTTTTAAAATATTTTGTAGAACTTATATTAGTTTTTGAAAGTTTAATTAGGTCTTTACAGTAGAAAATGCGCACATTGCCACTCAATCTGCAAAATGAAAATCACGTTACTTGAAACATAAACATATATATCTTTTTTCATTTTGATAGAAATGAAGAGAATTAGGCAACTTCGGAAACCTCTTTCTTTTTATTTTATTTTAGTCTTCTTCAAATTTTGTTAGGTTTTAATTTATAGAACATTTTAAAAAATAGGAAACAAGGAAAAGCTGCCAAAAAATTCTCTTCCTTTTTCTTTTTACGTTTTTCTTTCAATTTGTATTTAATTTTTCTTATAACCTAAAAAATGAATAATTATGCAAATTACTTAATATATCTATTCAACTACATTTACCGTGAAAAAGGACTGATAAAGATTTTTTTGAATTCTAAATCAAATGTCGATTTTTTTGCAACAAAAATTTGCATAAAAATAAAATTTTCATTTATTGAAAAGTAATAGGTACTAATAATTATTGTGATATTTTCTAATTATGAATAACGATATATTATTCTTATTATTGTTAAATAGATTTAATAGAAGAGTGTAAATTCATAATTTTAAATCAAAATCTTGATATACGCAGTGAAAAATATCCATGGAGGCAATTACGAGATCTTTTCTTATCTCTAAATCTTGATAGGCACTATGAGACGCACGAGCAATAATCCAGAACGTAATGATTCGAATACCATAAACATATGCACACACCTACGCAAACACACAGACACGTATTAAATTTTTAATTGGATGCTATTAAAAAATACGAGAATATTCTAAAATGCACTTTCAATCAAATTTTTAATGAAATTAATAATCAGTTTTTGTTCTACTGGCCAAAAATGAGGAAAGTTTATTATCTTGTCTTTATTTGCATGCTCATCTTTCATTTTATTGGTGCGTACCATACTAGAATATTTTTAATTTTGTAAGGGCATTTAAACGTTTCTCAAATAACTATTAATCTTACATAATAACTACCCTATCACAATTTCTATTCGTTTCTAAGCTCATTTTGAGTTTTTTCCAGGCTGTGTTGACCCATATGAGTTGGTTTGACCACTTATAGCGACACTAGCGCGATCTACAAGGATGTAGCAAACTAAAGCGTATCTAAGCGTTAGTGCACGTACATGTGTATATTATTTGAGTGTATTGCATGTATGAAAATCAGAGAAAATAAAATGTTTAACATTTTCAACATTTTATTTATTCGCATTATAATAGATAAGTGAAATCAGTGACATCCTGGCAGAGCACAAACATTTCAATTTACTTTAACTTTGTTAATTTTTTAATTTCCTGATTTGATTTCATACGACGAAGCACAACTTTTTAAAACTTACCAAAATTTGAGGTTTCTTGATGAAAACATAAACTCAACAAACACTAGAATGGTGGCGCAAAGATATTTTAAGAAAATATTACCCCCACTTCTGCCTCTATAGTATAGCCATCTACAAGGATGTGAATAACTACAAAAGTGTATGCGATCACACGCGCCCATGGGTGTCGACCCAGTCTGGGGTTTCCGCAATATTAATTAATTTAACCTGAATCATTTCTAAAGCAATGTTTGCAGGAAACTACGCTCGGATCCGCAACTTTTTCTTTGTTCTCCCAGAACTCCAATGCATGCGTGCATAAAACGGCACTACATTTATTGAGAAAATAATACAAAATTAAAATGTTCCAATTTTGCCACTACTAGTTTATTATATGCCAAGACAATTGCAAAATTATTACTTTGTTGCTTCTTGCAGAGTTAAGTTTCCAGTTTGACTGTTTACCAAATGGTGCCCCTATTCCTGGCATTCCTGGTGACGGCTCTTCTTCTTCTGAAAATCAAAATTCTCCATCCAGGCATCTTCCTTCTGCTGAACCTCCTATTCGTATCCGGTCAAGGTCTCCTGCCAAATCTATAACTTCACTATCTGGGTATACTTTTACTGACGTACTTGGGTATCGACTTGACCAACTGCACCTTATCCGGCTTACTCCAGATAAAAATCGGAACCGGGTATTCCTTCTTCGAAGATACACTTTTCCTCCAGATTCATTACTGAAAATAATTGTCAGACGAAATGTTTATGGGCCCGTGGTAACCCACGAACAAATTGTATTATCAACAGTTGACGGTGATGTCTTTGCAATATTGGAGAATAATTTCTATTTTGCTGGATTATATATGTATAAGAATCGTGGTCATCATAAAGCACGGGCAAAAATAAATATATTTAGCGGCAAGATTACCTTATTGACCGACAAAGAAATCGAAGAATCTCCAGTAGGCTGCACCCGCAGAATCCGCTTTTATTTTAGAGTAGATTGCTTAAGTCCATCACCCGAGACTTAAAGTTTAAGACAAGAAGGTCTTAAGCGTTGCGTCTTATACGCCAAATTATGATTTTCTACACGGAACTACAATTGGCCTACAAGATTTTTAAGCGAACTCTAAGTTGGATGGAGAGGCTGTGGGAAATAGAGGAACAAATATATCCTGTACTCTGTTTTCAGAAAATAAACTCCTTAACAGTTAAGCCTTCTATTAATCTTTAATTTTAATTGAGTTTTGCCATTCTCACACCGTTATTCTGTTTGAAACAAAATGTTGATCTTGAATATAATACTGATTTTAATCCAAAGATGAGTCAAGATATAAAAATAAGGTATCAACAAGATTAAAACAGTTTATTACAGTTCATGTGGTTTCAATCTTCTGTGAGTAGTCCAGTTCCCCTTTGTTGGGACTTCTTAATAATCCAGAAAGGTTTTGGGAACTAGGTGAATGTCTGCGTATCAAGAATAATTTCCAGAAAAAGTACGCACAATTTTACAAGAATTAATTAATTATATCAATTTAATTTAAGTAATCAATTTAATTTCTCACAAACTTTTCTCAAACTTTTCCTGGGTACCTTTCTTAATACGCGGTCATTTCCTCTTTCCGGGTACGTTGCTAAAACATTCTCCGGAATCGTTCAAACCTTTTATTTGAATCTATCGTGCTAACTGGGCCAATGACTAAATTTTTAATAAAAAATAAAAATTCCTAACCAGAAATATAATAGAAGGCATTTTAATAATAAATAATTGAATGAGCACCATAAATAGTTGTATTTTCTTATTGGGTTTAGATAACATTTACTTTCATGTTCAGCAGAAGAATCTTAAAAAACTAAACGAATTTTATAGAGGGTAAGCATAATTTTTTACTGCCTTTCTCTTCTTACTTTCATTCACGTTTTCATTTTAGTTTTCTTATGACGTAAACAATGATTAATTGTACAAATTACCCAACACATAAATTCAACCAAATTTATCGTTGACTTGAAAATTTTATTACAATTATTATAATGATTATTTTTAGAGCAATTCTTATAATATGAGCGCTTATAAGCTAGTTACAAAGAAAAAAATTATGGAGTTACGTTTATTAAATTTGCATTTTTCGACTGCTTTAAGAAGCTCCAAAATTCTCCCTGAATAACGTATGTATCTATGATTTCTTTTCGAAATTAGATTGTTCGGTAAAAATAATAAACTTGCTTTAGTACTTCAAGAATTTTCTTATTTCGTGAAATTGTGTGTGCTAAAAGTATATTTTTTATAGATTAAGTTTCTTAATTAAATCAACTATTTTTCAGAAAACAATGCTGCAAAGAAGGATTTAAAAAAATTTATTCTGTTTCTAAAATCTACTTGACATATTATTCATAATTTCTGAGAAAAAGACCTTGAATAAACAAATTTTAATTCCTAGGTAAGCATAATATAAGTAAATATGTTGAGTTTGAAACAAATTATCTGCTCACCTCAAGGTAAAATAAATATGCGCGTGCGAGATTTTTAACTCTAAAAATACGTAAAGCGATAATTATTAAAATTTTTCATCTAACTAAGTCTAGGAAGATTCCTCTACGCGATTAATGAAGGGGAAGGGGAAAATATAAATATCTCAGCCGTATGAACAAGGTGTCTAAAAAGTCCCGGGACGGTTGGATATTTCCTCAGGTAAAATATTTGTGAAGTAAATTTCAAAGAGGAATTCAAAAGTGACCTTCATTTTGACCTTGATGTTGACCTACATGGATTTTTGAAGGTCAACTTTGTTTTTTAAAATGGAAACCCTCATTTTTAAATCTGCAATCGATAAAGCGGAAAATTCTACGTTCAGGTATGTACACAAGTAATAGGTCAATTGTAACGGTCAAGGTCAGTCAGAGGTTATTTGAAATTGCTAAAGTTTTTCATGAGGTCAGTGTAATTCCTGATGTAAATTTTAACGAGAAATTTATTGGTGAGCTCTGTACTGATCTTGGTTACAGCGCTTTGAACATTAAAAAATCATAAGGAAATTTTTCATTAAAAGTTCCAGGTGTTCTGGTGCGAGTTCTGTTCCTCCCCGAAGAGTGATACATTCTTATACCGTTTTTCGATACCTAAGTCAATACCTAAGACGATACCATGAGTCCTATACCGTTTTTCCATACGAATATTACGAATCGAAACTAAATTTTCGTATTACGACTACATACTATCTTTCGCTAAAGGTTATTATGGCGAAAGCTAAACTTTCGAAACGTGAGAAGGTATCTGTATTGATAAAAAGATATATTTGGAGTTTCACTCGTGTAAGAAACTACGAAATGTTTGCCGATGTTTCGTGAACATTGCAGTTCACATCTTCAGGGCTGACCTGAAACTGAGGAATCAGGTCATGATGTTCTTAGGTATACTCTCTAGGATGTCTCTAATTGGCCAGGGCGCCCCACCCTTGAGACTGGTTGAACTTGATTTCCCAATCAAGTTTTAAAAAAAAAATCCGGGAGAACGGAAAGCCAAATCCGATTGGTATTACATCCATTGTCCCTATTGATGTTATTAGGGTGTTTTAAGATTTCGATTGCTTCTTTTTTTTTCAAAATTTGTTGTGCGTTTTTGCAATGACTGTGGATGCTGGATGCTGCATGCTGGATCATCGCTCTCCCGGTTTCTTCAATATAGACTTTGCCACAAGAACAAGGGATTTTATATACTCCTCGATCATGATGCATGATGGATTCATGATGCGTGGTTGGGGAGATCGAGTTCGAGCTTATGATCAAGTTGGTTTGCTTTTTGATCGCACTTTTCGTAATGGAAAAGGGTTAAATCCTGTCTCAAAATCAACAATTGAAAGAATTGTAAGACGCTTTATAAATCATGGATCTATCAAGGACCGTCAGAGAACTAGTCAGCCAAAATCTGCAGGATCTGAGGAGATGCAGGTGGACATAGCCCAAGCATTTGTTGAAAACCCACACCTTAGTTTACGTCGAGCTAGTGATGAGCGTGATATTGCTCCTGAGACAGTGCGAAGTATTGAAAAAAGCATTAATATCCATCCGTACGTCGGGTTGAATTTTGTTAAATTATGACGGACAAAATTGATAGAGATCCTCTTTTCTTGTACAATACAGTATTTTCAGACGAATCCACTTTCACTTTAAAAGGTGAAGTTAACAGACAAAATTATAGATATTGGCCCGACACAAATCCTGATTGTATGTTGGAGAGTCACATACAATATCCGCAAAAGATTAACGTTTGGGCTGGCATCTTGAATGTTACATTGATAGGCCCCTTCTTCATCGATAGTAATCTCGATGCCCGTGCATATGAAGAGCTTTTTAGAAACCAAATTGTACCCAGAATAAGGAAGCTTACAGGCGATAATTTTCAAAATATTTAGTTCCAGCAGGACGGAGCAGCGGCTCTTTATGGTAGGGAGGTTCGAGCATATTTGGATACTTAGTTTTCTCAAATTTAGATTGGAATGAGGGGTGAAATCGGAGGGCCTGGTAGATCTCCTGATCTGACGCATCTCGACTATTTTCTTTGCGGTTATTTAAAGAACAAAGTATACTCAACGCAACCGCAAAGCTTAGACGAATTGCAGAATCTGATTCTGCAACAGGCTACTTTGATTGATAGGTAGATGATAGGTAATGCTGGAACTCATTTTTACTATCGCATAGCTTTTTGTCAAGAAGCTCAAGGTTTTCAGTTCGAACATCTTCACTGAAGCGTGAGAGGCAAGAGGACTCACGCTAATCAAGCACCCCAAAGGAAACAGAATTTACTACGTCCACGTCGTTGTTAGTGGGTAATGCTAAACGTTAACGTAAACTGCTTGGAAAAAACTTTGAAAAAACCGTAAAACGCTGTAAGCAAGATCAATACAGAGCTCACAAATGAACTTCTCGTCGAAATTTACTTCAGGAATTACCCTGACCTCTTGGAAAAGTGTTAATTTCAAATAACCTCTAACTGACCTTGAACGTTACAATTGACCTATGACTTAAGTACGTGCCTGAACGTAGAGATTTCCGCTTTATCAATTGCAGATGTAAAAAAGGGGGTTTCCATTAAAAAAAAATTTGACCTTCAAAAAGCCATGAAGTTCCACTTCAAGGTCGAAATAAAGGTCACCATTGAATTCCTCGTAAAAATGTACTTCAGGAATGACCTTCACTTTTCAAAAAAATATTTTACCTGAGGAAATATCCAACTATCCCGGGACTTTTTAGACACCCCGTATGAAAATATTCATCAGATAAGCTGCTCTTAAAATTCTGCGTTAATCAACTTTCCCGAATTTTGAAATAATGCGGATTCATTTTACTCTAGCTTTAATCATGAATGTTATTCTAAATTCTATTGGCAAATAAAAAATAATTTAATTTTTAATATTCGTTCTTATAGAAGGTTTATTGTAGCATCTATTATACGTTAGTGAGTGTTAAATGCTATGTAAAGTGTTTAAAAATAAATAAAAAATTACTAATGAAATTAATTATCTATAATAATCGTAATATTGGTGGTGGTGAGATAATAAAATTAGAAGTTAGACAGTGACCTTGAATCACATTAAATAAAGTAGGAAATTTTACTTAATAGGCCTTTTCTGTGAAACTCTTCACAATTATAGGTTTCTAATTATTTCAGATAAAAAATGTATACATTTTCATAATTTCTGCGGAAACTTTCATTTTAGTATGTTTTATTGATATTTATACATAACTTCCATCCAAAAACACATTAATGTTTTCTTGCTCAGTTGCCTTTAACCACCACGTATCACTGATGGACTCCAACCAACTTATGTCAAATAAAACAAATAATTGAATGATGCTTCAAATATTTTTAATACATTTTTAACAGTAAACATTCTTAGATGTTTTTTGCCTTTTCAGACAGATATCTTCGGATATGCAGCCATAAACGAGGGACTTTCTGGCAACTTCTGGAAAGAGTAGTCTACATGCGGACCATCAAGGTAATTCTGAAACAAGTGATAGCTAATGACAGAAGTTGCAAATGATGAAGAGCTTAAAAATGTCAATGATCTTATGAATCAAAAAACAATCTACAAACAAGCCTTGTTCCCAATATTTTAAAGATATACTTTTGGAAAACTGTACCCTAGCGGAATTATTTTTTTGTATTTAACTCGTTTTTTGTAAGATCTTTCATATTAAAAGTATTCCTTTTTCTGAGACAGTACTGTAGAATGAAAAAAAAATATTCCCGTTTCATTTATGTGACAAAGATTTACTACCATGCATCATTAAAAGGCTGCTACTGATCTATACGAGATAAAATGAAAGAATATACTTCCGCTTATGCAATTTTTAATATATTTTTAGCATTACAAAATGATACATTTTTTAAATCTTTTCACAGAAAACGCACTAGGTACATCACCTGCAGAACGGACCTTTCTGGAAAATTTGCGGACAAATAATCGACATAATGAGCGCCTTTTTGCAGGATCTTTCCATTTCAAAGTATTTCATACTATAAGAAATTTCTCTTTGTTCTTTCACTTCCGCAAATCATTGGTAGCCTGCTACTCATTCGAACTAAATAAAATAGAATTATTTGATGAAATAATTAATAATAATAATTATTTGGATGAAAATTAGTCGAGATAATACTATTTATACTATGGTCTACTTCATTAAGGGTGCATTATTTTCATTAAGCAGGTTAAATGAAGGGCACCCATGCGAAAATATCTCTTAAATGTCATCAAGCAGTTGAAATAATATTAAAGACTGTGAGATCCTTTGAGTATTTCTTAAAATGTTTGAAAATCTTAAAAATAATTTTGAAATATTATCATTTAAGAAAATAAAATTGATCTATGAATGTATCACAATGCAAGAGAATTGTAAGAAAAAATTAATCAATCCTAGTAACAGATTCCAATTCTGCTACAAATCATGTGCTTAATAAATTTAAGAAAGACAAAATTGGCTTGATCTATAAGATTCAATATACGAATGTGCGAAAAGTTTTCCAAATGACACCACTACTCTTGGCATTTCTCGTGACGGTACATCTTTTTCTTCTCCTGGCAGACAGCATTCTCCTGCCAGGTATCTTTCTCTTGCCAAGCCTCATCTCCGTACAAGATCTAGATCTCCTCCAAACTTTATAACTCCACCAAGCGGTCTTCCTTTTATTATTCCTTCCTTCTATACTTTTCCAATTTCCCGCTAGGGTTTCATGATTTACCAAGATATTACAAAATAAATAAAACTTTGTTTCTTCTTGCAGAGTTAAGCTCAGAGTTCAAGAGTTTTCCAAATGACGCCACTACTCTTGGCATTTCTCGTGACGGTACATCTTTTTCTTCTCCTGGCAGACAACATTCTCCTGCCAGGTATCTTTCTCTTGCCAAGCCTCATCTCCGTGCAATATCCAGATCTCCTCCCAACTATATAACACCACCAAGCGGTCTTCCTTTATTTGATATACTTGGTTATCAACTTGATCAACTTGAATGTATTCGTCTCACTCCCTACGATAATCCAAGCCAGGTACTCATGCTTCGGAGGTACACTTTTTTGCGGATAAGCCACTTGCAGTACTCAAAAGACGGAATGTTTATGGATCTATGCCTACCAAAGAACAAATTGTATTGTCAACATTGGATGGTGACGTCTTCGCAATATTGGAGAGTGACCGATTTTTTTCTGGATTATATACATATAAATTTAAAGCTCGAAAGAACAGACGAGCAAAAATCTACATAAAAAATGGTATAATTATCCTATTGACCGGAAAAGAAATCGCAGAATGTCCAGTAGGCCGCCTACGCAAAATCAACTTATATTTTTCTATACATTGCGTGAGTCACATAATAAAATTTTCATGACATTAACCTTATCATGAAAAAATGTAAAACGAAAATATAGAACTCTTGGTGGTCTGAAGTCGTACTAAAATGTTGCAATTAACTTGCAATATTGAAAAATCATAAAAAATAATTCTATTACGGTTCTCAAGACTTTCATTTTTGGTCAATGCCCTTTCGTAAACAAATAAAATAAACCCTTCAAAATTATTCTAGTCGAAAATTCTACTATTTGGTCAAAAATTAAATTATTTGGTTGAAAATTCGTCTTTTTGTGTGTAAAAAGTTATCTTTTTGGTTGAAAACTGATGTGTTTTGTCGAAAATATGTCTTTTTTACGAATAACTAATTTTCTTGTATAAAAATGCATGTTTTTAGGTAAATTTCAAAGCATTTTTTTATTTAATTGTTCTTCAAGATTCATCATTTAAGTGACAAGTTCATCTATTTGTTTAAAAATGTAAGTATTTTTTGAAAATCATTCTTCATTTAATTATCAATTTCCTCGTTTTAAATATAACTTTCTTGGCTGATAAAAAATCAACCACTTTGTTGAAAGTTGAACTAATTAGTGAAAAATTAATTTTTTTTTTTGCTGACAGATTTATCGTTTCAGTTAGAAATTAAACCATTTGGTTGTACATTGATTTTTTGTTAAAAATGATCTTTTTGACTTGCAAATCTACTATTTTGGTAGAAAATAATGGAAATTCGTAAAAAATTTGAAAATTCTTAAAAATTCGTTCGCTTTAGTCAAAAAACCATCTTATTAAAGTCATCTTTTTTGTGGCAAATTTGACCGGCTTAACAAAAATGCGTCATTTTCGATTTAAAATTCACCTTTAATAACAAAGCAGTCATTTTTGTTCGTTGAAAGTGAAAATTTTTGTTCAAAATTTAACTTCCTTTAAAAATTTGTCTCTTTAGCTCCACTTTTCAAATAAGAATTTGCTGACTTCACATAGAGTATATGCACACTAAGAAATGTATTATACTAAGCAACTAATCTTGAATCCAATTTCTTATCATCAAGAAAATATATCAAAAAAAATGTTTCGCTGGTCTAAAGAATGGAATTCTCTGGTCGGAATTTTTTGAATTTAATAAAAGAAATATTTAGTTAATTTATAAAAATATTAATTAAGTTTTATATACATTTATTTGCGATACAAAGAGTTAATTCAATTATTATATTATCATACTTATTATTGATGAAAATAAAAAACTGCGAAAAAGAACATTTTTATTTGCTAAGGAAAATATTATCAGTCCATTTATTTATAAAAAGCGTTTAAAAAATGCGAATTATTCCTAAAGTCATTCAAACCTATACATATCACGTAATTGCTGTGTAATCATAAAAAATGCTTATCTGTGGAATCAAAACTTCTGAGAAGCTAAAAATATAAAGTCTTTGCTTGCTTTATTTTAGATCATAATCATTCTTTGACGAAACAAATATTTGATCATCTCAAACGTAGTTTGAAAATAAACCTTTTTTCAAAATTCGTCTTATCGAACGTTTGTTGAATATATATTTTTTTAATAGAAAAAATTGGTTTCTATTGTAATTTTCTATTACGAGGGTAGTTCAATAAGTCCTTAGAATGACCAACAGATGGCGCGCGAATCGCTCCAAATCATCTGTTTTCAGTCAGCACCACTCCCGACTAGATATATGGTGCAGTCACAGTCCACATCTTCTGAGTTTACGTGTTTTTATAACCAATTGAAAAAAAAATTGTTCCTTAAGAAAAATGGAAAAAAACGAGTTCAGAGTGGTAATCAAACATTTTCATTTAAAGGGTTTGACTCCATATGAGATAAAAAATGAATTGGACACAGTTCATGGCACATCTGCCCCTGCCTTAGCAACGGTTTATAACTGGGTAAATGAATTTAAGCGTGGTCGTACATCAATAAGTGACGAACCACGTTCAGGAAGGCCCGTAGAAGCAAGTACTCCCGAAATCATCAATAAAATCCACGATATGGTGTTGAAAGATAGAAGATTAAAAATGCGTGACTTATCTGAGGCCACAAGGATATCTATAGGCGCAGTTGTTTCAATTCTACATGAAAAATTAGGCATGAAAAAGCTATCGGCAAGATGGATGCCGCGTTTGCTCTCAGCTGAGAATAAACGCAATAGAGTGGTCGCCTCTGAGGCTCTTTGGCGCGCATAAGTCGGAATCGTGAAGAATCTTTTCGTCGATTTGTGACTGTGGTTGAAACATGGATACACCATTGCACTCCTGAGACAAAGGAACAATCCAAACAGTGGATTTCCACAGGCGGACCAGCTCCAAAGAAGGCAAAGACCGTAAAGTCAGCTGGTAAGGTTATGGCTAC
>NC_046664.1:25739655-25749808 GCF_010883055.1 Belonocnema kinseyi
ATAGAGCTCCAAGGAGATTATGTTAAAAAATAAAAAAAAATTTACCCAAAAAAAAATTGTTTTTATACTTCATTCTAAGGACTTATTGAACTACCCTCGTATCACTCGTCAATCATGCAGCACTATTTAGTTTCATTGGTCAAGCCGTAGATTAAGTTTCTACACAGATATCTACTTTGAAGTAAAGCCGTAGATTCAATTGTACAAAATCCAATGTACCAATGATCATATCGTCATTAAGGTTTCGTTCATGAATAATTATTATTGATGTTACATCATTTTGCACAATTTAATGAAGCAGTTAGTACAAACAATAACATCATTTTTTGTCTTTCTAACAAAGAAAATTAGAACAAATGCTGTATGTAGAGAAAAAGGGATATAGTAGAAGAGTGAATATTTCTAATTTTAAATCAAAATGGTGATATACGCAGTAAAAAATATCTACGGAGGCTGTTATGAGATCTTTTCTTATTTATGAATCTTGATAAGCACTGTGAGACGTACATATGAAATATAAATATGATTATGTTTGAACTACATGTCTGAAGTTGATAATCTATGAGATGATGATTGGGATACTACACACACACGCGCGCGTGCGCATATAATTTTCAAGTATATACTATAAAAAGACACCAGATAATTTTTCTATAATATACTGCCAACCAAATTTTATGTGTACTTATTAATCAGTTTTTCTTCTACTGGCAGAAAATGACGACCATTTATGATTTGTTGTTCACCTTCATGATCATCTTTCATTTTATTGATGCGTACAATACTAACATATCAATAATTTTGTAAGGCATTTAAGATTTTTACAAATAACCTAAGCTCTTTTTAAGTTTGCCTGAAAAAGTAATGGGTTTATTCTGAATCATTTGGTGGAATTATAGAATGTGTGCTTCATAAAAATTAAGTTCGAAAAACGTCTCTTCGGTATACTTCTGAAGTGAAGAACAAAAAAAGTACATTGAGTCGAAGCACTTGTCAAAATTTTTCCGTCTAAGTCCGGATAATATTTACAGATCATTGGTAAAACGAAAAGACACCATAATCACACTTTGATTTTTTGTTTTAATGGGTCTCAATCCAAGGAGGCCTGTTAAAACACTAGATTATGTGAATAATAATCGTGTTAAATTTTAATATCTTGAATTTAATTCTTATTGTGTGCTTATGTTTTTCATATTATGCCAAGACACTTAAGAAATTATTATTTTGTTTCTTCTTGCAGAGTTAAGTCTCCACTTCGACTGTTTACCTAATGGTGTCCCTATTCCTGGTATTCCTTGTATCGGCTCTCTTTTTTCTGAGAAACAAAATTCTCCAGCCAGGCATATGCCTTCTGAAAAGCATCCTATTCGTATCCGGTCGAGGTCTCCTCCTGCCAGCTTTATAACTTCGCTATCCGGGCATCGTTTTAATTACATATTTAGGTATCGACTTCATCTACTGCACCTTATTCGGCTTTCTCTACATAAAAGTCCATACTGAGTATTCCTGCTTCAAAGATACACTTTTCCGATAGATTTATCTCTAAAAATACTCGTAAGACGGAATATTTATTGGTCCGTGGTAACTTAAGAATAAATTGTATTATCAACAGTGGACGGCAATGTCTTTACAATATTGGAGAGTAATCACTATTTTGCTGAATTGTATACTTCCAAGGAAAATGGACGTCATAAAGCACGGGAAAAAATAAGCATAGGAAGCGGCACTATTACCTTATTGACCGAAAAAGAAATCGCAGAATCTCCAGTTGGCCCCACATGCGGAATCAGCTTTTTTTTAAAGTAGAGTATTCAAAAAATAACATTTCACTAATGAATTAACCATATTTGTTTTAGTGTTAACTGACTCGGTGGGCGAGATTCACAGTCGTTTTTGTTTACGTCCTTAATCTCTAATTAAAAGAATTTTAAAGAAATCACAGAGCGATAGGAATTTTGATTAATCACATAATTATTGTAATTTTACTAGCCTGTTCTGACTACATAGTAATCCTCACCAACTATGAAGATGATCTTCAATTTAAACTTAACCTGATTGAAGAATATGTTGATTTTATGCTTTCACGATGATTCATTTTGATAAAAAGTGATATTTCGGGTTTCACTCGTGTAAAAAACTACGAATTGTTTGCCGACATTTCGTGAAAATTGCAGTTCACATCTTCAGGGCTGACTTGAAACTGAGGTATCAGGTCATGATGTTCTTCGGTATACTTTCTACGATGCCTGTGATTGGCCAAAGTGCCCCACCATGGGGACTGGTCGAACTTAATTGGCCAATCAGGTGTTTTTTAAAAAATCGGGAAGAACGGAAAGCCAAATCGGATTGGTATTATATCCATTGTCCCTATTGATGTTATTAGGGTCTTTTAGGATTTCAATTGCTTCTCTATGTTTTCTTCAAAATGCTGGCTCATCGCTCTCCCGGTTTCTCCAATATAGACTTTGCCACAAGAACAAGGGATTTTATATACTCCTGGATCACTGAGGGGTACCTTTCTATCTTTAGGGTTATTAAGTAGTTGACCTATTTTCGCAGGTGGTTTAAATATGGTTTGGATGTTGTGTTTGTTGAGAATTCTTCCTATTTGTTCTGTAACACCTTGGATGTAGGGTAGGGTGGTGGTCATTTTTCTCCCTCTTTCTTTCGTAGGTTTTGTTGACTTGCTTTTTTGAGTGTGTTTTCTTATTGCTTTATAAATTTGTTTGTTTGTGTAATCGTTCTGTATTAGGATTTGTTTAACGTTTTGTAATTTCTTTTGTAAGTAATCTTTGTCTGTTATGGAAACAGCTCTGTATACAAGGGAGTTGATGACCGATTTTTTTTTTGACATGGGTGATGATGGGAGTAGGCATGTAGGTATCTGATTGTATGCGTGGGTTTTCTGTGAACTTCATGTCCTAATGTGTTATCAGATTTTTTGTAAACTAATACGTCCAAGAAAGGCAATTTTCTGTTCTGCTCTATTTCCATGGTGAACTGGATATTAGGATGTAATTGATTGATAAAATCAAAATACTTATTCAGTTCATCTCTTCCATGTCGGCAGATGACAAATGTGACATCAACGTAACGAAACCAGAATTCTGGTTTAAGTTTGGCTTGGTTAAAGATTTTAGTTTCTAGATGTTCCATAAAGACATTTGCTATTACAGGTGAGATGAGGGATCCCGTTGCTGCCTCTGAGGCTTGTTCGTAGAATTGGTTATTGAACGAGAAGTAAGTATTATTGAGATAGGGTTCTGTCAAAGGTACGAGCTCGGAAGGGAAGTTTGTGAAAGATTTATTAATATTAATTGTATCCGAGATTGGTACTTTCGTAAAAAGAGATACTATGTCGAAACTCACTATGATGTCTTGGGGTTGAATGTGAATCTGTTGTATCTTTTTAATAAAGTTAAATGAGTTTTGGACGTGAGAATGGAGTTTCCTGTAAAAGGATTTAGTTTCGAAGAATGGAAACGTGCTAGGTTGTAAGTTGGTGAGTTTATTGCATGACGAACGGTCTGAGTGGAATGTTTCCTTCGTGGATTTTTGGGAGCCCGTAAAGCTTTGGAGAGATGGGATTAGTAGGTATTAAGTTAGATATTGTTTGGCTGTCAAGTTTAGAGTCTTTGAGAAGTCTTTTTGGTTTACTGACTATTGCTTTTGTGAGGTCCTTTTTAAGTTTTTTGTATGTATCCTCAGTTAGAAGGTCCATGATTTTTTTTATAGTCTTCTTTATTCATTATTACTGTTGTGCTGCCTTTGTCTGTGGGTAATATTATAATATCTTTATTTTGATTGAGTTCTTTAATTGCGGTTTTTTCCTGTTTTGTTAAGTTTGAGGAGGGAACTTGAGCTTGGCGTAAAATGTTGGCCGTCCTGCGTCGTATGTCATTCGCTTGTTCTGGTGGAAGGGTATATATTGTGGATTCTAAATTGCTGATTATTTCTTCTTTTGGGATTTTTGATGGAGCTACAGCAAAATTATATCCTTTAAATAAGACTGAAATCATTTCATTTTTGAGAGGGTGGTCAGAGATGTTTTTACTGTATTTTTTAGTTGAGTTTGCTTTACTGAAATTTGTCAAATTTTGTTTTTTGTTTTTGGGTGGAAAGCTCTTTAATCTGATGGGATTAGACAAACGATATGTGGTCCAATGTGAAGCAAATGTCAAATCTGAGGATATTTGATAGGAAAAGGTGAAGTTTTAATAGTATTTTAGAGGTATTGTGCAAAAGAAATTTGGTATGCTGTATTCTTTCTTTGACGAGAAGCAACCTTGTATTATGCAGAATCGATTAGGATTTAGATGTTCCCAAATTATTTTTCAGTTGTAAGAATTTTGGGACGATTTCGTTGTCCCTGCACCGTTTCCAAAAAGCTAAGCATGTTAGTAGTTTACCTTGAGAAGTCCTGAGCTTACTACAGGTGTTGGTTTTAGTAAGAATACTTTCCCCGTACAGTTCCTTGATAATAGATTTTATGCTTTCATGATGATTCATTTTGATAAAAACAGATATTTTTGGTCTCACTCGTGTAAAAAACTACGAATTGTTTGCCGCCGTTTTGTGCACATTGCAGTTTACATTTTCAGGGCTGACCTGAAACTGAGGTATCAGATCATGATGTTCTTAGGTATACTTTCTACGATGCCTGTGATTGCCAGAGCACCCCGCCGTGGGGACTGGTCCAACTTGATTGGCCAATCAATTCATATCAACACAACCTACGAAAGAAAGAGAGAGAAAAATGATCACCACCCTACCCTAATCCAAAGTGTCAGAGAACAAATAGGAAGAATTTTCAACAAACACAACATTCAAGCTATATTTAAACCACCTACGAAAATAGGACAACTACTAAATAACCCTAAAAATAAAAAGGCACCCCTTAGTGATCCAGGAGTATATAAATTTTCTTGTTCTTGTGGCAAAGTCTATATTAGAGAAACCGGGAGAGCGGTGAGCCAACGTATGAAGGAACATGAAAGTAAAGTCAGGCTAAAACATTTCACGCAATCAGCACTAGCTGAACATCATATCGAAACAGGACATAACATTTTATTTGATGAAACAACGGTCATTGAAAAAAAACACAACAAATTTCCAAGAAAACATAGAGAAGCAATCGAAATTTTAAAACACCCTAATCACATCAGTAGGGACAATGGATATAATACCAATCCGATTTGGCTTTCCGTTCTTCCGAATTTTTAAAAAAACACCTGATTGGCCAATCAAGTTCGACCAGTCCCCATGGTGGGGCACTTTGGCCAATCACAGGCATCGTAGAAAGTATACCTAAGAACATCATGACTTGATACCTCAGTTTCAGGTCAGCCCTGAAGATGTGAACTGCAATGTTCACCAAACGTCGGGAAACAATTCGTAGTTTTTTACATGGTTGAATTGTATCTCTACTTAGGCTCTATTTTTTTATGCTTTGGTCCTTTATTTAAGGTCTTCGAAGAAAATGGATTCAGAAAGTAATGATGCGCGAGCTGTTCTAAGAATTCCTTATTCTGCGAAATCTGATGCTTCGTGCACTAAAATCACGCTTTTCGGAGTGTCTTCCTCCGCGTATTGTATGATCCTATTGCAGTCTGGGGTTCGAGGTATACTGAGATTTTCGAAAAAGTTTGATCGCATTTCTTATAAGATATCTAAGCTATCTCTAAGTTCTTTGGAGAGGCTGTGGGAAATAGAGGAGTAAAGATATTAAGTACTATAATATATCTGTATTTTTACAAACGTTTAAATTTTCTTACAAATAACTATTTTTCTGACGTGATCTGCATTCTTTCATAATTGGAGTTCTTTGAAAAGACACATACTATGTGTTTTATAGCAAATGGCTTTCGAAAAACAATGATACGGAATTTGTGCGATTAAAGAATCAAAAAGTGCATTCAGTATATTCTTATCACTAATAATAAGAATTTAATAAAGTAGCGTACATTTATATGAGTATTGAAGCTTGAGGATATAAACTATAGACAAACTTTAAATTCACATACAAAGCTACGCAAAATTTTTTTTTCCCCAGAATTATTGGGCCTGTATGCTTCAAAAAAGGATTAAAGAAAAGAAATTAGCAAAAAGACATTAAGTAAAAAGCAAAGAAGATGAAACTTCAAAAGTTCTTTACTAGGAATTCACGATATACAAAATAGTTTTGACCATGATTTTTATTGGGATGATGTTCAAATTTTGCATAGGGAAAGCAATTCCACAAAAAGAGAATTTACGGAAATGCTTCACATTAAAAAACAAAAGAAGGTATCTATTAATTTGTAGACTGATTTGTTTAGGTTAAATAAGACCATGATATGCCTATAATTGATAATTTGGGTATGTTTACGACCGATTTCCCTTTTGACCCTCACCCGATATTTCACGTATGTTTGTAAAGGTTTTCCGTTTTGACCTTCATTTAATTCTCGGGTGACAGAAAGACAGCTTTGTGGTTTCGTTGCTGTTCCTGCCTGCTCAAATGCTTTTTTTTGCTCTTAGTAAGCTTCATAAGTGCCGAAACGTTAGTGAATATTTGTCACAAATATTTATTTATTGTGATTCCCCTTCTTTATATTTTTTTATCTATTTTCTTTACAAACATACGTGAAATATCGGGTGAGGGTCAAAAAGGAAACCGGTCGTAAACATACCTAAATTAACAATTATAAACATATCATTGTCTTATTTAACCTAAACGAATCAGTCTTCAAATTAATAGATAGCTTCTTTTGTTTCTTAATGTGAAGCATTTCCGTATATTCTCTCTATGTGGAATTGCTTTCCGTATGCAAAATTTCAATATCATCCCAATAAAAGTCATGGTCAACACTATTTTGTATATCGTGAATTCCTAGTAAAGAACTTTTAAACTTTCATCTTCTTTGCTTTTTACTTAATGTCCTTTTGCTAATTTCTTTTCTGTATTCCCTTTTTTAAGCATACAGGCCCAATAATTCTAGGGAAAAAAAAAATTTCGCGTAGCTTTGTATGTGAATTTAAACTTTGTCTATAGTTTATATTCTCAAGCTTCAATACTCATATAAATGTACGCTAGTTTATTAAATTCTTGTTATTAGTGATAAGAATATACTGAATGCACTTTTTGATTCTTTAGTCGCACAAATTCCGTATCATTGTTTTTCGAAAGCCATTTGCTATAAAACACATAGTATGTGTCTTTGCAAAGAAATCCAATTAGGAAAGAATGCAGATCACGTCAGAAAAATAGTTATTTGTAAAAAATTTTAAACGTTTGTAAAAATACAGATATATTATAGTATTTAATATCTTTACTCCTCTATTTCCCACAGCCTCTCCAAAGAACTTAGAGATAGCTTAGATATCTTATAAGAAATGCGATCAAACTTTTTCGAAAATTTCAGTATACCTCGAACCCCAGACTGCAATAGGATCATACAATACGCGCAGGAAGACACTCCGAAAAGCATGATTTTAGTGCACGAAGCATCAGATTTCTCAGAATAAGGAATTCTTAGAACAGCTCGCGCAGCATTACTTTCTGAATCCATTTTCTTCGAAGACCTTAAGTAAAGGACCAAAGCATAAAAAAATAGAGCCTAAGTAGAGATACTATTCAACCATGTAAAAAACTACGAATTGTTTGCCGACGTTTGGTGAACATTGCAGTTCACATCTTCAGGGCTGTCCTGAAATTGAGGTATCAGGTCATGATGTTCTTAGATATACTTTCTACGATGCCTGTGATTGCCCAAAGTGCCCCACCATGGGGACTGGTCGAACTTGATTGGCCAATCAGGTGTTTTTTAAAAAATTCGGAAGAACGGAAAGCCAAATCGGATTGGTATTATATCCATTGTCCCTACTGATGTGATTAGGGTGTTTTAAGATTTCGTTTGCTTCTCTATGTTTTGTTAGAAATTTGTTGTGTTTTTTTGCAATGACCGTTGTTTCATCAAATAAAATGTTATGTCCTGTTTCGATATGATGTTCAGCTAGTGCTGATTGTGTGAAATTTTTTAGCCGGACTTTACTTTCATGTTCCTTCATACGTTGGCTCACCGCTCTCCCGGTTTCTCCAATATAGACTTTGCCACAAGAACAAGAAATTTTATATACTCCTGGATCACTAAGGGGTGCCTTTTTATTTTTAGGGTTATTTAGTAGTTGTCCTATTTTCGTAGGTGGTTTAAATATAGCTTGAATGTTGTGTTTGTTGAGAATTCTTCCTATTTGTTTTCTGACACGTTGAATTAGGGTAGGGTGGTGATCATTTTTCTCTCTCTTTCTTTCGTAGGTTGTGTTGATATGAATTGATTGGCCAATCAAGTTCGACCAGTCCCCACGGCGGGGTGCTCTGGCCAATCACAAGCATCGTAGAAAGTATACCTAAGAACATTATGACTTGATACCTCAGTTTCAGGTCAGCCCTGAAGATGTAAACTGCAATGTTCACAAAACGGCGGCAAACAATTCGTAGTTTTTTACACGAGTGAGACCCAAAATATCTCTTTTTATCAAAATGAATCATCGTGAAAGCATAAAATCTATTATCAAGGAACTGCACGGGAAAAGTATTCTTACTAAAACCAACACCTGTAGTAAGCTCAGGACTTTTCAAGGTCACAAATATTTATTTATTGTGATTTACCAAGAATTGAAGAAAATGGATAAAAAAATATAAAGAAGGAAATTTTGTTGGACACCTTTTCATTTATCTTTTCTCTTTTTTTTTACTTTTTTAAAAAGATTTTAATCTTTTTTGAAATTTAAATAAGAGCATTTCATGGATGAATGTAATTCTAATCTTACTTGAATCTCTTTAACTTAAAAATTTTTTTTGAGAATTAATACTTTGTTTCTTCTTGCAGAGTTAAGCTTACAGTTCGAGTGTCTTCCGAATGGCATCCCTACTCCTAGTGTTTCTCGTGAAGGCTCATATTTTTCTTCTTCTGGTAGACACAATTCTCCTGCCAGGTATTTTCCTCTTGCCGAGCCTCATCTTCGTGCAAGGTCCAGATCTCCTACCATCTATATAACTCCACCGAGCAGGCATTCTTTTTCTGACGTACTTGGCTTTCGACTAGACCAACTTCAATTTCTCCAGCTCACTACTTATGAAAACCCGAAATCTGTCTTTATACTTCAAAAATACACTTTTTCCGCAAATAGACCAATTGAAATACTCGTAAGACGAAATGTTTATGGGCCTATGCCAACCCAAGAACAAATTGTATTATCCACATTAGGTGGTGACGTCTTTGCAACATTGAAAATTGGTCGCTCTTTTATCGGAATATATACATATAAATTTCAAGCTCGAAAGAAAAAACGGGCGAAAATCAACATAAAAAGTGGCATGCTTTCCCTGTTGACCCAAAAAGAAATCAAAGAAGCGCCAGTCGGTCGCTTACGCAGAATCAACTTATATTATTCTATACATTGCGTCAATTACAACAATGTATACCATTGATTTTATTACCAAAGAGTTTAAAACAAAAATATAAAATTCTTTGTGATCGGAAGTTGTCTTAAGATGTTGTAAGTAACATCCAATATTAAAAAATCGTTGTATCATGGAACCCTAGGCTTTAATTCTTTCTAAATTTTTTTCGGAAACAAATATAATTGAGTTCCGTTTTATTCTCTTAATAAATATTTGTGAAGAAAAAGTTTATACGCTTATAATGATTTACCTAGAATAATTTTCTCATTGAGGAAACCACCCTAATTTATGTAGGAGGCAATTCCGCTGCTACTAAAAAATAGAATGAAGTGAGTGAATCGCGGCTTCTGAATGTTGAATATGATACTTACAGTTTTAAAGAATGCTTCGAAAATTAGCCGCCACAATTTGGATATTGAAAATGAAAAAATAGATGCAAAAGGAATAAGAATGCTTAATTGCAACTAATTTATGTTAAAACGGGCAGGAAATCAGGGTATATATTAAGAATTTTTTAAAACTACCCGACCTGACAGTATATGATTTCTAAAAAAAAATTCCAAGATCTCGTAATTAGTTGACCTAAATGATTTTTTCTTAACAAAAGAAGAGTACAGTCTGTCAAGTTAAAGCGTGGGTGGCTTTACTCGCAGTCGGTAAGGTGTATCGACATGATTTTGGTGTCAAAATATTAAGAAGAGCTCCCTC
>NC_046664.1:25749908-25790963 GCF_010883055.1 Belonocnema kinseyi
CAGCAAGCTGTGTAGGGCTTGGAAGGAGGAGGCTGGAGTCGTAACGTTGGATTGGCCCTCACAGTCACCTGACGCTAACCCAATCGAAAACGTGTGGGCCTTTGTCAAGCTGAAGCTTCGTGGAAGAAAGGCCTTCGAGGTGCCAGGCCATCATCGACTCCGGCGGTGATTGGACAAAATACTAACAGAAAAGCATTTTGCTCGACACCTTGACAAATGTAATTCCATGTAGAAACATGCGTTTAAATAAAATATTTTACCAAAAAAGTTACCCACGCTTTAACTTGACAGACTGTATAGATAAATTGTTTTGAGAATGGAAATTTATTAGGGAAAAATTATATAGAGAAGTTTTCATTCGACTGTTTGATTTCTTTCTGCTATCAAGAGATCGAGCCTCGGTATAGTCAAACCTTTTAAAAGGATAGGGAACGTCTCAATCGTAAGAGGACTTAGGAATTTTATTATTATACGATATAATCTTAAACACACTCGTATTATCAATAATAAATAATTAAAATAATACCTGAAATAGAAGAATTTTATTTTGAAAGTCGTTCTACACTTCATGAATAAGTCATATTCTTGTTTTTTTAACAAAGAAAATTAGACCAAACATAATACGTAGAAAAAAATAGATTTTATAACATCTGATCTAATTTTTAAAGCTTGATAGGCACAATGAGACTTCCCTATGAAATATAATTATGATTATCTTCGGAAAAAATGTTTGAATTTACGAGCTAATGATTCGGCTTCCACACACACAAACACACCTACATAATTTTAAATCAAATTCTCTAAAAAGCACCTGAACATTCTAAAATACACTGTCAAACAAATTTTTCATAAACGTATTAATAAGTTTTTTCTCTACTTACCAAAAATGAGGATTGCTTATACTCTGGGTTTCAACTTGATACTCATCTTTAATTACATTGGTGAATATCATACTAGAATATCTATAATTTTGTAAAGGCTTTCAAACTTTTCTCAAATAACTATCGGTCTGACCTGTTTCCTATTATATCACTATTGCAATTCTTCTCAAAGCTCATTTTAAGTTTCTCCGAAATAATAGTGAAAGCTTTTTCTTCGTTCTCCCAAAATTCAAGTGCATGTGTGCATAAAAGAGCATTACATTCAGTAAGAAATAAGACAAAATTAAAGTTTTCCTATTTTTCCACTACCAGTTTATGATGTGCCAAGAAACATTAAAAAGTATTACTTGGTTTCTTCTTGCAGAGTTAAGTCTCAACTTTGACTGTTTACCTAATGGCGCCCCTATTCCTGGTGTCCCTTGTAACGGCTCATCTTCTAATTTCTCTTCCGGCAAGCAAAATTCTCCATCCAGATATCTTCCTTCTGCTGAACCTCCTTTTTGTGCCCGGTCCAGTTCTCCTCCTATTAACTATATAAACTCACTATCCGGGCATGTTTTTACTGACGTACTTGGGTATCGACTTGACCAACTGCACCTTATTTGGCTTACTCCTTATAAAAATCCAAACCGGGTATTCCTGCTTCAAAGATACACTTTTCCTACAGATAGATGATTGAAAATATTTTTAAGACGGAATGTTTATGGTCCCGTGATAACCGAAGAACAAATTGTATTATCAACAGTAGACAGTGATGTCGTTGAAATATTGGAGAGTAATCATTACTTTGCTGGATTTTATACTTTCAAAAATAATGGAAAACATAAAGAACGGGCGAAAATAAACATAGAGAGCGACAATATTACCTTATTGACAGAAAAAGAAATAGCAGAATCTACAATAGGGCCCAGACGCATAATCTGCTCTCATTATAAAGTAGACGTTTTAAACCATAACCCTCGACAAAATTAATTTGATTATAAAAAAATGCAAGACAAGAATATACGACTCTTTTTCATTTAACTGCGCGTCTTCTTAAAATTTTATATGTACTTTTAAATGCAGTTAATAGTTTTAATATAAAGTCTTCTTCAGTTAGTTGTATAAGTTTCAAACGTTAGCAGACTTTCTCGGATCTATTGTATACTGAACAGATTTGTTTTAGTTAAGTGGTGTATGAATTCACACCCTTCAGTTGATTATATCATCTCTGAAAAGGAAGTAAAAAACAGCTTGTTGTTATGTAAGACTAATGAGTCGCTCGGTGAGGACGACATCCCTAATGAATTTCATAAATATCTACTAGAGAACTGGGTCCTTTCTTTTGTTAGCTTCTTCAACGAAATTTTGGAATAAAAACAACTTCCTTGCGACTGGGCTAACATCCAAACCTATAAGTTTCTTGAAAAAGGTAATATAGATGATCCTTAACAATACAGAGACACTGCTTTGATTAATTCTATTGCAAAAGTATTTACGCGAATCCTGTTATCAAAGATGACTAAATAAGCTGAAAAAGAAAACTTTCTTTTGGAGAATCAGGCGGATTTAGGGCTTTTAATGCATTTCTTCAAATCCATATTGTTATTCCATAGCGTAAGGTGTTTGCTTTTTTCTCCGATGTAAAGAAACAGTTTCCTCCTTTTAAAAACTCCCTTCTTTCGCAAAAATCGCTCAGATTGAGAGTGAGTACAAAAGTCTTCAGAATTATCAAAAGTTTATGTGATAATTTTTCCGTGATTATTATGACTTAGTCCCGCTCTACAACGTCAATTAAGGTTACTAAAGGGGTTCTGTAGGAGGAGATTGTCACGCCTCTGCTTTTTACCTTGTTAATCTCTAATAAGAGGAATAAAAAAGAAACCAAGGGGCAATAGAAACTTTGATCGATCACCTAATTATTGTTTTTTTACTAGCCTATGCTTACTATATAGTGATCCATGCCAATTATGAAACTGATCTTTAATTTAAAATTGACTCGATTGAGGAATATGGTAGAGTAAATTTCTTTAGAGTCAATAAATCTAAATAAAAGATTGTAGTGTCCTGTGATTGTCTGATTTTAGTGTCCTAAGATGAACGTTTTATAATGAGGAACGTAAAAATGGGTGCCTTGTAGGTCGGATTGGATGCATTTAGCGGTGGCCACCTGGCAAAGTTGTCCACTTTGACGGTTCACTAACGTGACTCGGAAAAGGTTGAAAATTAGTGTACGTGCAAGGGATGGCATTAGAAATAGCAGTTGCGATTGTCAGGCACTTACCTCGATGCTATAATATTGTCAGACGGCTTTAAAACCGCCAGAAATTAAGGTGAAATTTCTTGAAATTGATTTGACAGGGAAAAGTTTCCAAAAAAAGTTGGCCGACTCTCAAAGATTATTTCTATTGTCATCCCCTACATGTACACCAATTTTGAGCCTTATCGGAGCCACGTTAAGGTTTTCGGGTCCTTTCCTTATAGAGTTTTCCAAGAAAATGAATTCAGAAAATGACGCTGTGGACGCTGTTCTGAAAATTCTTCATTCTTTGAATTCTGATTCATGGTATTCTGAAATCACGCTTTTCAGAGTTTCACCCTACACATACTGTATTATGCTATCGCAGTCTGGGATATAGATTATACAAAAATAATCGAAAAGCCTTGATAGAATTTTTTTAGGAGGGTCTGAATCCTTCAGTCTTATATGCCAAATTATGATCAACGATATAAAACTGACAGATTGCAATTAGCTTATGAGATTTTTAAGCTCTCTCTAAGTTGGTTGAAGAGGCTGTAGGAAATAGAGAAGCAAATATAACTTGTACGCTGTTTAAAGAAATTTAAGTCTTGAGCAGCTAAGCCTTCAAGTAATCTGAAATATAAGAAATCCCTTCAAGAAATCTATTAGTTTTCTATTAGTTTTTGAAAGTTTAAATTAGGCCTTTACAGTAGACAATGCGCACATTGTCACTCCATCTGCAAAATAACAATTACGTTACTTGAAATATAAACATATATATCTTTTTTCATTTTTATAGAAATTAAGAGGAGTAGGCGACTATGGAAACCTCTTTCTTTTTATTTTATTTCAGCCTGCATCGAATTTTGTGAAGTTTTAATTTATAGAACATTTTAAAAAATAGGAAACAAAGAAAGGCTGCCTCCCTTCTTTCTTCCTTTTTTTACGTTTTTTTTAGATTTGCATTTAATTTATTGTTTAAATGCGAACTTAATTAATGGAACCCAGTAAGAAAATCTAAATATTTTTTGTTTCAATTTTATTTATTTAATTAAAAAGTATAATATTATATTTTTGGTTAGAAAATAAAGCAATAGAGCTTATCAACACTCAAAATTTTCCTAATGTTAGTCATAAAGTTTTCAATAACTCTAGGGAAAATAATGATACTAGTTGAAATGGATGATATTTGTTAACAAATGAAATGTCTAGACAATTTGCAGCGAGAATCGAAATTTATCAACAAGAATTAATATGAAGAACTTTTCATTCACCTCTTAGATTTATTTCTGGTTTCAAAAGATCTATCCTAAAAAAATTAGCTGGTTAAATCTACTAAAATTATTGTTAAATATACCGTTTCTATTTTTATTCTGGTCAACTTAATCAGAATTCTTAATATTTTATTAAGAATTTCTGGTATATTTAACCAGAATTCTGGTTAATTGAACCATACATTTTAATTAGCCTAACCTCAGTATAGTCTAACTTTATAAAAAGATAAGAATAGTCTTAATTATCATAGGGCAATCTTAAACATATTCGTATTATCAATATTGAAAAATTAAAATAATACGAAAAACACAATCCTTCTTATTTCAAAAGTATCATTATATTCCATGAATAAGTCATATTTTTGTTCTTTAAACAAAGAAAATTAAACCAAACGCTACATGCGGAGAAAAAAGATTTAATAGAAGAGTGTACATTTATAATTTTAAATCAAAATCTTGATATACGCAGTGAAAAATATCCGCGGAGGCTACTATGAGATCTTTTTTTATTTCTAAATCTTGATAGGCACTATGAGACGCACGACTTAAATGTAAATATGTTTATCTTAGAAGGACATTTTTGCGAGCGATAATCTATAAAATAATGATTCAAATACGACAAACACTTGCACACACCTACGCAAACACACCAACACCTATATAATTTTGAATTGTGTACTATTAAAAAACACGAGAATAATGTAAAATACACTGTCAACCACATTTTTAATGAAATTATTAATCAGTTTTTCTTCGACTTGCTAAAAATGAGGAACGTTTATAATCCGGTCTTTATCTTCATGCTCATCTTTAATTTTATTGGTGCGTACCATACTAGCATATCTTTAATTTTGTAAAAGCTTTTAAACGTTTTTCAAACAACTATTAGTCTAACGTGATAACTATTTTATCACAATTTCAATTTTTTTTGTAACCTCATTTTGAGTTTGTTCCAGGCTGTGTCGACTCTCATGGGTAAGTTTGACCACTTACAGCGAAAATAGCGCAATCTACAAGGAGATAGAAAACTAAAACGAACCTAAGCGTTCGTGCATGTATATGTGTATATTATTTGAGTGTCTTGTATAAATTAAAATCAGAGAAAATAAACGAATTAATTCAAAATTATGCAAATTCAAGCGGAAAAATGTATAAATACTGTATCCTGCATCATTTTTAGCATAAATTTGTACAATTCTGCATTTATTTTCTAATAAATGAAGAAACACATGACACATAAAATGTAACTTTTTTTCAACATTTCATTTATTCTCATTATGATAGAGAAGTGAAATCAGTGACACTCTGGTACAGCACAAACATGTCAATTTACTTTAACTTTGTTTATTTTTCAATTTCCTGATTCCACTTCATACGACGAGGGACAACTTTCTTAAACTTAGCTAAATTTGAGGTTTTTTGATGAAAACATAACCTCAGCAAACACTAGAGTGGCGGCGCAAAGATATTTTAAGAAAATATTACCCCCACTTCTGCCCCTATAGTAGAGCCATCTACAAGGTGGTGGATAACTACAAAAGTATATGCGATCACACGCGCCCATGGGAGTCGACCCAGCCTGGTTTTTCCGAAATAATAATAATAATACATTCATGGAGAAAATAATACAAAATTAAAATGTTCCAATTTTGCCACTACCAGTTTATTATATGCCAAGACACTTGAAAAATTATGACTTTGTTTCTTCTTGCAGAGTTAAGTTTTCAGTTTGACTGTTTACCTAATGGTGCCCCTATTTCTGGCATTCCTCGTGACGGCTCTTCTTCTTCTTCTGACAATCAAAATTCCCCATCCAGGCATCTTCCTTCTGCTCAACCTCCTATTCGTATCCAGTCAAGGTCTCCTCCTGCCAGAACTATAACTTCACAATCTGAGTATACTTTTACTGACGTACTTGGGTATCGACTTGACCAACTGCACCTTATCCGGCTTACTCCAGATAAAAATCGGAACCGGGTATTCCTTCTTCGAAGATACACTTTTTCTCCAGATTCATTACTGAAAACAATTGTGGAACGTAATCTTTATAGACCCGTGGTAACCCACGAACAAATTGTATTATCAACAGTTGACGGGGATGTCTTCGCAATATTGGAGAATAATTTCTATTTTTCTGGATTATATATGTATAAGAATCGCAGTCAGCGTCAAACACGGGCAAAAATTAATATATTTAGCGGCAAGATTACCTCATTGACCGACAAAGAAATCGAGGAATCTCCAGTTGGCCCCACACGCAGAATCAGCTTTTATTTTACAGTAGATTGTTTAAACCATAACCCGAGACTTAAAGTTTAAGACAAGAAGGTCTTAAGCGTTCCGTCTTATTTATACGCCAAATTATGATTTTCTACACGAAATTACAATTGGCCTGCGAGATTTTTAAACCAGCTCTAAGTTGGATGCAGAGACTGTTAGAAATAGAGGAACAAATATATCTTGTACGCTGTTTTAAGAAAATAAACTCCTTAACAGCTAAGCCTTCTAGTAATGTTAAGTTTAATTGAGTTTTGCCATTCTCACACCGTTATTCTATTTGAAACAAAATGTTGATCTTAAATATAATATTGATTTTAATCCAAAGTTAAATCAAGATGTTGAAATAGGCTATCAACAAGATTAAAACAGTTTATTACAGTTCATGTCGTTTCAATCTTCTGTGAGTATTCCAGTTCCCCTTTGTTGGGACTTCTTAATAATCCAGAAAGGTTTTGGGAACTAGGTGAATGTCTGCGTATCAAGAATAATTTACAGAAAAAGTTCGGACAATTTTACAAGAATCAATTAATTATATCAATTTAATTTAAGCAATCAATTTAATTTCTCACCAACATTCCTAAAACTTTTCCTGGGTACCTTCCTTAATACGCGGTCATTTCCTCTTTGCGGGTACGTTGCTGGAACATTTTCCGGAATCGTTTAAACCTCGTATTGGAATCTATCGTATTATCGGGAATAATAACTAAATTTTTAATAAAAAATACAAATTCTTAACCAGAAATATAATAGAAGACATTTCAATAAAAAAACAATTGGATGTACACCAAAAATAGTTGTATTTGTTTATTGGGTTTTGATAACATTTGGTTTAAAGTTCAGAAGAAGAATCCTAAAAAACTGAACATTTTTTATTGATAGTAAACATAATTTTTCACTACACGTTTTTTGACTTTGGACGATACACATTTCAAACTAAAGGATTGGATACCTTTTCATTTATCTTTTCTCTTCTTTCTTTTCTTTTTTAGGAAAGTTTTGATCTTTTTTTCAAACTTCAATAAGAGCATTTTATGGTAAAATTTAATTGTAAACATATTTAAATTTATTAAATTTTAAAATAATTAAAAAAATTAATACTTTGCTTTTTCTGGCAGGGGTAGGCTTACAGTTCGAGTGTTTTCCGAATGGCGCTCCTGCTCCAATTGTTTCTAGCAAAGGCATATATTTTTCTTCTCCTAGCAGAGAAAATTCTCTTGCCAGGTATTGTCGTGTCCACATTGGATGGTGACGTCTTTTCCATATTGGAGAGTGGTCGCTTTTTTGTCGAAATATATACATATAAATTTCAAGTTTAGAAAGATAAACTAGAAAAAATCAACATGAAAAGTTTCCCTGTTGACCCAAAAAGGAACCAAAAAATCTCCAGTCGGCCGCTTACGCAGAATCAACTTATATTATTCTATAAATTGCATCAAATACAAACTATTCATAACATTGATTTTAATATTAAAGAGTGCAAAATATAAATTTAAAATTCTTTGTGATCTGAAGTCGTCTTAAGATGTTATTGGTAACTTGCAATATTGAAATCGTTGTATTATGGATCCCTTAATTTTCGTTCTATGTCTTTTCAGAGACAAATATAATAGAGTTCTGTTTTATTCCTCAATAAATATTTTTTTTCAATGTTCATATGCTTTTAATGATTCACCATAATTAATTTCCCCATTGAGGAAACCAATCAAATTAATGTAGGACGGCATTCCTCTGCTACTAAAAAATAGAATGCAGTGAGTGAATCGCGCCTTCTCGAAATTCAATAAGATATTTAGAGTTCTAAATAATGCTTCAAAAATTAGCCGTCACAGTTTAAATATTAAAAAAAAATTGATGCAAAATAATACAACATTTTAATTTCAACTAATTTATGTTAAAACAAGCAGTGAATACGCGATAAATAGTTCTAGACATCAAGAAAAGTTCTACAAAATCTTTTTTTATCATTTTAATATTTCGATGGATTTTATTTCGTTCTATTTTTAATTCCTCATATAAATATTATGAATATTACAGAAACACGTCACGTCTTTTTAAAATGTTATATGGAACTTCAAATATTACAAAATAGTAATACAAAGTCATTCTGTTTTGTATTGGTAAGAAAAAACCTTATTTGATCGACTTCTTTCATACTATTTATTCAACAAAACCTGGGGGGGGGGGGTCAAATTTTACATAAATCTAATACCTTCTCTGATCAGAATGTAAAAATGTAAAACCAGAATATAAGACTTATTCTCATCCAAAGTTGCGTCTTATTGGAATGTCAGATGTAACTTAAAGGTCTTAAACCTTTTGTCTCATACACCACCTCTTAAACATTCTGTCTTATATGCCAAATGATGATTTGCGAAATAAAACATAACCTTGATTTAAATCCGAAAATCAAGATGCTAGAAGCTATTGGCAAGATTAAAACATTCAGTTTACTACAGTTCCTAAGGCTTCAATCTTTTGTGAATTTCCCAGTCCCACTTTGTTGGGAACTGACAGTAAGTAATTATTTGTGCTAAAATTTTTTATCAGATTTTGCGAAAAGAAAGATAAATGAAAGATCATAGGATGTTCGTTTTTTCTTTTTGATAAAGAATATTTTTTTTTTTTGAAAATGATGTTGACATAAACATAAAAATATATTTTTCTCATTTGTATAGCTGTAGTGTTTCCTTTTTTGAGTAAAGGAAAAAGGTAGGTAATCTCCAAAACCTCTTCCTTTTTATTTTATTTTATTCTAATTAAAATTTTGTAAAGTTTTCATTTTTAGAACATTTAGAAAATATTGGATAAAAGAAAGGCAGCCAACAAATCACCTGCCTTTTCCTTCTCACGTTTTTCTTTCTATTTGCATTTTCTGTGAAAAAACTGAAAAACATCATTTGAATTCTGACCTAAATTTTGATTTTCTTAAACAAAAATTTGCACCAAAATGCAACACACGTCTAGTACCAATTACACAACTTTGTGGTTTTTCGAAAAAACAAAAATGGTGGTGACAGCTTCTTAAAAATCCTTGAAGTTTCTAGGAACTAGGTAAATATCTGCATATCAAGAATAGTTTCTAGAAAAGTTCAAATAATTTTCAAAGCATTTTTTTATATTAACGTAATAAAATTTATCACGGACCGTCGAACTTTTCTTTGGTTCGTTTCTTGATACGCGGTCATTTTCTTTTCCCGGTAACCTTTTTGAAACATTTTCGGGAATTCTTCAAACCTTTCATTGGAAAATACTGCGCTATCCGGGTAATTAATTAAATTTTTACTAAAAAATACTAAATTCTTCACCAAAAATATAATACAAAAATTTTCAATAAAAAATAAATAAATTACAACCTAAAATAGTTAGACTTTCTAATTAGGTTCTAAGAACATTCAGTTCTTAGTTGAGACGAAGAATCTTAAATACTGAAAATTTTTTTGTAGAAAATAAACCTAATTTTTTACTGCACGTTTTTTGATTTCGGAGATACACATTTAAAACTAAAGGGTAGCATGTCATAATGGCCGAAACAATCCGAAACATTCCTTAGATGCACTGCTAATCAAATTATCTACCAACGCATTATCAAGTTTTTCTTCTGATTGCGTGAAATGCAGATCGTGTGTACACCAGTCCTTTCCTTGCTGGCCATTCTCATTTCGATTGATAATTTAATACTATAGTATACCTGCATTTTTAAAAACATTTTTAAAACTTTCAGAATTAAATATTTGTCTGACGTGATCTGCATTCGGTTCTGATTGCTAGTATTTTCTAAGCTTGTTGATTTTTCCTGACGTAATAATAATGAATTTAATCTGAATTGATTTCGGAAGATGACATATGTAGTTTATAGAAAATCTAATTCGAAAAAAATTGATTTGGAATTTTTCCGATTTAGGAATTAAAAAGTACATTCAGTAAAAGCAGAACCACGAATTTGTTCTGTAAAAAATAAAGTAGGTAACACTTTTCCAATTTTCTCACTAGGCGTTCACAATATACCAATTGATGTTGAGCATGATTTTGATTCGGATAACGTTCAAATTATGCGAAGCGAAAGTAATGAGAGAATTTATCGGAATACTTTACATTAAAAAACTAAAAAAGTTATCTATTAATTTAAGGACTGATTTGTTTAGGTTAAACAAGATCCTTACAAAAAAGAGGTATTGGGAAGTATTAGATCTAATACTTACCAATACCTCTTTTTCAGGTACATTAAGCTAGCACCTCCACAATCGAATTTTTGAATTTTTCATAGCTCAGAATTTTGGGCTTTTTTTGGCTGCAATAAAAATTTTTGGGCTCCTTTACTTTTTTCAAAAAATCAATTTTCTTGTGGAGGTGCCAGCTTACATTAACCCAGCACCTCCACTTCATTAAATCACTAAATAATAAAAATTCAATTACACCAGAATTTTGGGCTACTTTTGGGCTCTTAAAATCCGCAAAAAAAATTTTCCCCAAACCAACCCTTAACTTTCAAAATCAACCCCCTTCAAAAAATTGAAAATTTTCAGTTGTTTATTAACGGGATATTTTTGGGCTTTTTTGGGCTTTTTTGGGCTCCCAGAAAATACCAACATCGATTTTTGGGCTCCAACCCTTACAGTAAAAAATTAACCCCATTGTAACACGCAAATCTGGAATTGTCAAAAAATAACTCTTATTACATTTTAGACCTTGAATAAAGTCTCTGATTTTTGGGCTCCTCGAAAATACACGCTACGATTTTTGGGCTTCAACCCTTAACGTCAAAAATTAACCCCTCTCTTCCACGTAAATACAACTTTGTCTGCAAATAAATTTTTCTAGAATTTACAATGGAAATACAGTCTCTTATTTTTGGGCTCCTCGAAAATACACGATATGATTTTTGGGCTTCAACCCATAACGTCAAAAATCAACCCCTCTCTTACACGTAAATACAACTTTGTCTGCAAATAAAATTTTCTAGAATTTTTCAATGGAAATACAGTCTCTGATTTTTGAGCTCCTTGAAATTACCCGATATGATTTTTGCGCTTCAACCCTTAACGTCAAAAATCAACCCACGTTGATACTACTTTGTCAAGAAATTAAATTTTCTAGAAATTTTTAATGGAAATAGAATCTCTGATTTTTGGGCTCCTCGAAAATACCCAATATGATTTTTGGGCTGCAACCCTTAATGTCAAAAATCAACCCCTCTCTGCCACGAAGATAAAATTTTTGTGAAATAACTTTTTCAGAATTTTACGATGGAAATAGAGTGTCGTGTTTTTGGTCTCCTTAAGAATACCCGCTACAATTTTCAAGCTTCAACCCTTAACGTCAAAAATCAACCCCTCTCTACCACGGACATACGAATTTGTCAAAAAATAATTGTTTTCAGAGTTTTACAATAGGAGTAGTTTTCGATATTTAGGCTTTCCGAAAATACCGTCTACTGTCTTTGGGCTTCAACCCTTAACATACAAAATTAACCCCTCTCTATAACGTACATACGACTTTGTCAACAAATAATTTCTTTTTGAATTTTACAATGTCAAAAGAGTGTTTGATTTTTTGGCTCCTCGAAAATACACACTACTATTTTTGGGATCCAACCTTTAACGTCAAGAATGAACCCCTCTCTGCCACGTAGATACACTGTAAAAAAAGATTTGTGTAAAATTACAAAGTTTCGGAAAATTAAATATTGTATCATTGTAAATATCACACATTCCACTGTGTGATTTTACTAATATATGTGAAATTACATCCTCCAGCGATGTAAATAAAAGGACCCTCGAACAGCAGTGTAATATTACACACTCGATGGAAATAAAATTACACATTCCCTCAAATTTTTGATTTACAATTGATTTAAAATTCAGAATAATAAATCAAATTATATGTGAATACGAAAGCGTCTCTCGTGTTCGTTATTCATCGATACCTTCATCCTTCAATTTGTGAGCATTTTTATTTTTAATGCGAGGAAGTTGACAGCTTTCGTTAACTTTTTTGACAGCTTTTACACAAAGTAGGGTGAATCCGAGCTATTCCCATTTTGCCTGTTACATTTTCTGCTATTGTAACGGAAAAAATTCGGATATTCAAAACGTATATTTCATATTTTTTTGCGGAATATTTGAACATAAAAAAATATCCATAGTATCTTATGTGTTTTAGGTAAGTGGTAACGTGTCTGGCTTGTGTTTCTTCAATCTCCAAGAAATTGTACGAAGTTTGAACTTTCGAGTATTTTCGAGGAACCCAAAATCAGAGACTGTATTACTATTGAAAAATTCTAGAAAAATTTATTTGCAGACAAAGTTGTATTTACATGCAAGAGAGGGGTTGATTTTTGACGTTAAGGGTTGAAGCCCAAAAATCATATCGGGTATTTTTGAGGAGCCCAAAAATCAGAGACTGTATTTCCATTGTAAAATTCTAGAAAATTTTATTTGCAGACAAAGTTGTATTTACGTAGAAGAGAGGGGTTGATTTTTGACGTTAAAGGTTGAAGCGCAAAAATCGTAGCGCATATTTTCGAGGAGCCCAAAAATCAAAGACTGTATTTCCATTAAAAAATTCTAGACAAATTTATTTGCAGACAAAGTTGTATTTACCTGGAAGAGAGGGGTTGATTTTTGACGTTAATGGTTGAAGCTCAAAAATCGTAGTGTGTATTTTCGAGGAGTCCAAAAATCAGAGACTTTATTCAAGCTCTAAAATGTAATAAAAGTTATTTTTTGACAATTTGATATCTGCGTGTTACAATGGGGTTAATTTTTTACTGTAAGGGTTGAAGCCCAAAAATCGAAGTGGGTATTTCCTGGGAGCCCAAAGAAAGCCCAAAAATATCCCGTTAATAAATAACTGAAAAGTTTCAATTTTTTGAAGGGGGTTCATTTTGGAAGTTAAGGGTTGGTTTGGGGAAAATTTTTTTTGCGGATTTTAAGAGCCCAAAAATAGCCCAGAATTCTGGTGTAATTAAATTTTTATTATTTAGTGATTTGAAGAAGTGGAGTTGTTGGGTTAATGTGAGCTGGCACCTCCACAAGAAAATTGATTTTTTGAAAAAAGTAAAGGAGCCCAAAAATTTTTATTGCTCCCCAAAAAAAGCCCAAAATTCTGAGCTATGAAAAATTCAAAAATTCGATTGTGGAGGTGCTAGCTTAACGGACCTCTCTTTTTCATAAAGGTAGTTATGCTAATATGATTACTTGTACTTAGCACTGAGTTTTCATAAATTTTTATTTTCTTTTACTTGCTCTATTTCTGAAGTGCTTATAATGAATATTTTAGGTACTTTTATAACCGGTTTGTCTTTTGTCCTTAATCCAGTGTTCCACGTATGTTTGTGATGGATTTTCGTTTTAACCTTCATTTAATTCTCGGGTGTCAGGAAGAGAGCATGTTGGTTTCGTTTCTGTTCCTGTCTGCTCGAATACTGTTTCGTCTTGATAGGGGTGCTGTATGAGTGCCGAAACGTTAGTTACTATTTGTTACAAATGTTTTTCATTGTGATTTAATAAAAATATAACAACAATTATTTTCTTTTCCTTATTTAGCAAAATCTTCATCTTTATTCAAACTTTATAAGAAACATTTCATAGTGGTTGTCCAAATATGGTTTATGGATCCTTGATTTCATTATTAGTTTCTCGCGAAGGCCCGTATTTTTCTTCTCTTGGCAGAAAAAATTCTCCTGTCAGGTCTTTTTTCTCTTGCCGAGTCTCGTCTTTGTTCAAGGACTAGATCTCCACCCAACTATATAACTTCACCAAGTGGGCATTCTTTTTCCGACCTACTTGGCTTTCGACTAGACCAACTTTAATTTCTTCAGCTTACTCCCTATAAAATGTCTAAAATGTCCAAGAACAAATTGCTTTGTCAAAATTAGATGGTGAAGTCTTTGAAATGTTAAAGAGTGTTCGTTCTTTTCTCTGAATGTATACATATGAATTTCAAGTTTAAAAGAAAAAAAGGGCAAAAATAAACATGAAAAGTTGCAAGGTTTTCCTATTGATTCGAAAAGAAATGAAAGAATTCCTAGTCGGCCGCTTGCGCAGAATCAACTTATATTTTTATATAAATTGTGTCAATTACCACCATTTATACCATTAATTTGTTTTTAAAGAGTGTAAAATGAAAATATAATATTTTTCCTGACCCGAAGTCGCCTCAGGATCTATTAAGTAACCTGCAATATTAACAAATAATAATGAAAAATCATTGTATTATGGTTCCCAAGACTAACTTTTAGTCAATGCCGTTGATGAAACAAATAAAATGAAGTTTTGTTTTACTCTGTAAATAAATGTTTTTAAAGAAAAATTGTCAGACACTTCTAATGATTAACCGAAAATAATTTTTCTATTGAGAGACCACCCTAATTCATATAGGAGACATTTCCACTGCTTTTGACAAAATTTTATGGAGTGAGTGAATCGCGCATTCTCGATATTTTATAGGATACCTACAGTTATAAATTTTTTTGCAAAAATTAGCCGCCGCAATTTGAATATAAGAAATAGAAAATTATCTGCAAAAGCAATAAAAGTTCTTGTTTGCAACTAATTTATGTGGAAACGAGCAGTAAATACGAGATAAATAGTTCTGGGCAGCAAAGTCCGTTCCAGTGCAAGTGTGCACAAAAGGGCTTTGCATTCATTAAAAAAATAACACAAAATTTTTTTTTTTTAATTTTTCCACTACCAGTTCATAATATGCCAAAACTCTTAAACAATTATTAATTTATGTTTTCTTGCAGAGTTAAGTCTCCACTTCGACTGTTTACCTAATAGTGCCCCTATTCCTGGTGTTTCTCATAACGGATTATCTTCTTATTACGGACAAAATTCCCAAGCCAGGCGCATTTCTTCTGCGGGGCCTTCTATTTGTGCCCGGTCTAGATCTCCTTCTTTCAGCCATAAGACCTCACTATCCGGAAATGTTTTTACTGACGTACTTGACTATAGCCTTGACCAACTTCTATTCATGGGGCTTACTCCATTTAAAAATCCGAACGGGGTATTCCTGCTTCGAAGATACATTTTTCCTACAGATAGATCATTGAAAATACTCGTAAGAAGGAATGTTTATGGTCCCGTGGTAACCGAAGAACAAATTGTGTTATCAACAGTGGACGGTGATGCCGTTGCAATATCCTTGACACCATTAATTCAATTATAAAAAAATTTAAAACTAGATCATAAGACTCTTTCTGATCCAACGTCGCGTTTTTTAAAAATGTTATATGTAACTTGAATTATTAGAAAATGGTAATAAAAAGTCAATTTATTATGGTTTTGATAAAAAAAGTATACCTTGAGCATAAAATAAAAAAAAATGAATTTTGAGTGTGGTCTGTTAAATACTCTTGAACCTTGAAATAACCTTAAAGCGTTCTGTGTAGCAGTCAGAAGTTTAAATGTCTTCAGAAGTTAAGAGTTTAAGTCTTCTTTAGTCAGTGCCATAAGTTTCGAATGTTTTCAGGCTTTTATGGATTTATTGCATACTCAACAAATTTTCTTCAATGTTAACTGGTCTGTAGCTCCCCCAGGCGCTGTAAGACTTTAAAAGTAGAAGCAGAAAGGAAGGTGGAGGAGAGGGAAAGGGGTTTGGTCCTAACGGGTGTAACATAACACTTTTCTCCCAATCTGTCTCTCTGGCAAGCCAAATTCAGGTTTCGGCTCTGTCCGCAGTTCTCCCGGAAGCTAAGGGATTGACGGCCCTTTTTAATGAGGCTATGGAAAAGGGAGCGGTAAACCAGTGCCCCCAAAAGAAGAAACGCACCAACGGTTCCCTGAAGAGATGACTGAAGAGGCAAACGTAGCGGGCTAGTAGAGTAGCTGTGGTACTTGGAACATCAGCGAATACAACGCTGATAACCATTACTGAAGCTCAGAAGCAAGGAAGATGCTCAGAGGGCACCCCACCAGGGGGAGCGGGGGTTAAGGCTCTGAAAAAGCACAAGGCAATCCAGCAGCCGAATAACAGGGAGTCATCGGGGCCTGGATTGACAGCCGCTCAGAGAGCTGACCTCCTTCCGATGGTGGTGGCCAATACGACCTACCTGGACTGGATGCTCAATAAAAAACAGTTCGACCTTTTCACGAAGGATATCTGGAGCGTACTGGAACGAGTGTCCTCAGATAATAGCCAAGCATCAGGAACTCCGTCTGTAGGGGAGTGATCTTTGTATTTGTGGCAGCCGACCCAGCGGCTAAGGCTTCGATACACAAGGCTATGGTCGAGCTAAGGCCTTTGGAAGGTGCATCTCTTTAGGTAGGTGAAGTTGAGTTGCTCCAAAAGATTATTAGGTCTACGGCGTGATTCCCAAATGAACAGGAAGACCCGTCGCCGGTGATCCTCTGGCGGCTAGATTGATTCAAGCCCTCACTTATGACAGCGTTCTGGTGAATCGTCAGGCATGATATGCCCCAGGAATAAAAACAGCGGGAGGAGGATACAAAAATCTTCTAATTCTGCAAATTCCTGAGTCTCAGACATGGACTCTTGTGGTTCTCAACAACAAGTTCTTCTGTCAACTTCAACAGGTCAACTTTGAGATTTACAACTAGGGATAGAATTACCCAAATCAACCTGCATCAAAGCAAAGGCCTTTTTCGAACGAATGAATATTACGATAGTAGTTAATTGTCTAAGTTAAAATGTTTTATTAGACGTTCAAAGCTTTTTTTACAGCTTTCTTTTTTTTTTAAATTCTACTTCAAGTTTCGTAAAGTTTTCCTTTGAAGAACATTAAAAAAAGGAAACAAGAAACGGAACACATAAATCCTCTTCCTTTAAGAAGCGCTAAAATTATTTCTCTGTAATTTTCTGCTGCTGAGAAATGCGTTTATTTCCTTGTAGGCTTTCGTCTATAGAAAATTAATGAAATGTCGTCTCAAAAAACACTATTCGCAAAACTCTACGCACATAGCATATAATTTCACAAAATTTTATCAGAAGCGAAACAACTAGTGGCAGATCCTGATATTTCTGACGTATACTAAACTATCTTTAGGAAGATTAATTTTGAACCACAAACAAAATAGTTAGATTTCATATGATTTCAATTGTTAAAAAATATAAAGTTTCCGATGAAGGATATGAATTTAAGAAAATCCAAATTTCTAAGAAAAGAGTGTTAATATAAAAATTTTCTGTGAAATAGTTGATTTTTCCACAAAAAATACAAATTCCGAAGTGTACATTAGAAGGAAGAAAGATCGATTTTCGTCTAAACAGATGCATTTATACAAAGAAGGATTACATTTTTACTAGTAGAGATGCATACATTTTCAGCCAATACATATATTTTAGTAAAGACAGAAAAACAATAAGTTAAGTTTTAGCCAGATATTTTAATTTGACACAAAAATAGTTGTATTTGCAACTTATATTACTATTTATTATAGAAGTTAACTTTCATTAATTCTATTAGACACCGTAAATTTATAAATTAAAAAAAAATAATTCCATTTTCATCCAAACAAAAGGATAACCAAAAAGATGACTTATTTATCGGGAGCGACGAATTTCTAACCAAGAAGGACTTTTTAATCCTGAAATGAGATTAAACACTATATATGGAGAAAAAGAGATACAGTTGAAAAATGCAATTTTATAATTTAAAATCAAAATCATGATATGCGCAGAGGAAAATATCCACGCTGGCTATTATGAAATCTTTTATTATTTTTAAAGCTTACTCAGCACTATGAGACATAATTATGAAATATAAATATGATTATCTTAAAACGACACGTTTCAGAGGGATAATTCATGCGAGAATTTTTTGGATAACACACACACTACTCAGCCAACCCCACACACACAAACGCATATCATTTTTCATTTGAAAATATAAAAAAACACAAGAACATTCTAAAATACACTGTTGACTAAATTTTTCATGAACGTATTATTCAGTTTTTCTCCTGCTTGCCAAAATGAGTAACGTTTATAATCTGGTCTTTACCTTCATGCTCCTTTTTTATTCTATTGGTGGGTACAATACTTAAATATTTATAATTTTGTCAAGGTTTTTAAGCTTTTCTCAAATAACTATTAGTCTGGCGTGATCCCTATTTTATCACAATCGCAATTATTTTCTAAGCTCGTATTGAGTTTTTTCAAAATAATAATTAATTTAATCTGAATCATTTCGGGAAATTACAGAGTGCATGCCTCCTAAAATATGTAGTTCGAAAAACGTTGCTTCGCTATTTGTCTAAAGTTAAGAATGAGAAAGTAAATTGAGTTTAGGCAGAAGCACAAATTTGTCCATTTAAGTTCGAGTAATGCTTTCAGATCTGCGGAAGAAGGTTGGACCACATCACCAAACATTGGTTTTTTATTCAATGGGTAGGAATATGAGAAAGTCCTTTGAAATATTAAACCATATGAATTATTTGCGTGATGCAAATTCAAATCTTCACTCTAATCCTAATTATGTTTTCATTTTTCCAAATCATGGCAACTACGCTTTGACACGCAAACCTTTTCTTTGTTCTCCTAAAATTCCAATGCATTTGTGCAGAAAAGCGCATTCAATTCATCAAGAAAATAATACAAAATTAAAATTTTCCAATTTTTGAAACCACCAGTTTATGATATGCCAAGAGACTTTAATAAATTATTACTTTGTTTCTTCTTGCAGAGTTAAGTCTCCAATTCGTCTGTTTATCTGATGGTTCCCAAATTCCTGGCGTTCCTCGAGACGGCTCATTATCATCTTCTTCTTCTAAAAAGCAAAATTCTCCATCTAGTCATCTTTTTACTGTCAAGCCTTCTATTCGTATCCGGCCAAGGTCTCCTCCTGCCAGGTTTATAACTTCACTATCCGGGTATATTTTTAATGGCGTACTTGGGTATCGACTTGACCAACAGCACCTTATCCGGCTCACTTCGAACAAAAATCCGAATCGGATATTCCTTCTTCGAAGATACACTTTTGCTTCAGATACAATACTGAAAATACTCGTAAAGCGGAATGTTTATGGGCCAATTGTAACCCAAGAGCAAATTGTATTATCAATAGTGGACGGTGATGTTATGGCTATATTGACGAATGATGACTTTTTTGCCGGAATATATACATACAATGGTCGTATGCACCATAGAGTACGGGTAAAAATAAACATAGTAAGTGGAAAGATCAAATTTTTGAGCGAAGAAGAAATCGCAGAATCTCCAGTAGGCTCCTTACGCAGAATCAGCTCTTATTTTACAGTAGATTGTTTAAACTATAACCCCTGACACCATAACCATTAGCCCATAACTGTTCTTAAAATTTTATGTGTAATTTAAAGTTCTTGAACCTTCCGTCTTATACGCCAAATTATCATATGCGATACGAAACCGATATAAGTAGAATTGGCTAAACCTTCTAGTAATATTATGTTCAATTGGGTTTTGCAATTCTCACACTATTACTTTATTTAAAGCAAAATGTTAATATAAAATATAACATTGATTTCAATCTCAGGTTAAATCAAAATGTTACAAGAAGCTAGTAATAAGATTAAGACTCATATACAATAAGAAATTGCCTCTCCATCTGTACATTAAAAATTATGTTGCAAGAAATGTGAAATGTTTTTTTTTCTTCATTTTTATAGCTATAGAGTTTTTTTTCCATAAAGGGAAAAGAAGAAGGCCATGTCAAATGAGTCTTCTTCTTTCTTTTCGTTTCATTCTTCTTTGAAGTTTGTAAAGTTTTCATTCGTAGAACATTAAAAAAAATAGAAAAAAAGAAAGGCTACCAACAAATTCTCTTCCTTTTTCTTCTTACTTTTGTTCACGTTTTCATTTTATTTTTTTTATAACGTAAACAATGATTAATTGTACAAATTACCTGACATGTAAACTCAACCAAAGTTATCGTTAACTCAAGAATTCAATTTTTTCGATATTAGATTGTTTGGTAAACATAATGAACTTCCTCTAATTCTTCAAGAATTTTCTTATTTCGTGAAAGTTTAGGTAATAAAACTTCTTAGGATCTATTAAGATTATTTTCTAAATTGTCTGCGCTAAAAGTATATTTTTTTATAGATTAAGTTTCTTAATGAAATAAACTATTTTGTAGAAAAAAATGCTGCAAAGTAGGATTAAAACAAATTTATTCTATTTCTAAAATCTACTTGACATATTGTTCATAATATCTGAGAAAAAGAACTTAAATAAACAAATTTTAATTTCTAGCTGAGCATAATAAAAGTAAATGTGTTGTGTTTGAAACAAATTATCTGCTCAACTCAAGGTAAAATAAATATGCGCGTGCGAGATTTTTAACTCTCAAAATACGCAAAGTAATAATTATTAAAAAATTTTATCTAACTAAGTTTCACAAGACTCCTCTACGCGATTAATGAAGGGGAAGGGGAAAATATAAATATCTCAGCCATATATATACACGAAACATGAAAATATTCATCAGTTAAGCTGCTCTTAAAATTCTAAGTTAATCATTTTTCCCGAATTTTGAAATAATGCGGATCCATTTTACTCTAGCTCTAATCATGGATGTTATTCTTAATTCTATTGGCAAGTAAAAAATAATTTAATGTCATTTTTAATATTTGTTCTCATAGAAAGTATATTGCAACATCTATTATACGTTAGTGTGTGCTAAATGCTATGTAAAGTGTTTCAAAATGAATAAAGCATTACTAATAAAGTTAATTCTGTATAATTATTAGGCACAAAACAAAAACCTTCAGAATTTTTTTGTACTTTTTTCCTCTAAGAATAATAATTTTTACTTTTTATTGTGATTCAAAAGGAAGGAAAACTGGATTCAGTATGTGAATTTTTTTGTTTTTTCACCTTGGTGTTATGACTTGTATATACGTAATATTGGTGGTGGTGAGATAATGAAATTGGAAGCTTAACAGTGACCTTGATTCACTTCAAATAAAGTAGAAAGTGTTATTCATTAGCCCTCCTTTATGAAAATCTTCACAATTATAGGTTTATAATTATTTCAGATAAAAAATTTATACATTTTTATAATTTCTGAGCAAACTTTGATTTTAGTATGTTTTATTGATATTTCTACATAACTTACATCCAAAAAACACATTAATGTTTTCTTGCTCAGTTGCCTTTAACCACCACGTATCACTGATGGATTCTAACCAACTTATGCCAAATAAAACAAATAATTGAATGATGCTTCAAATATTTTTAATACATTTTTAACAGTAAAAATTGTTGAATCTTTTTTGATCTTTTCACAGACATATCTTCAGGTATGCAGCCAGTAACAAGGGACTTTCTGGCAAATTTTGGAAAGAGTAATCAACATGCGGACCATCAAGGTAATTCTGAAACAAATTATAGCTAATGACAGAAGTTGCAAATGATGAGGAGCTTAAAAATGTCAATAATCTTTTGAAATAAAAAATAATCTACAAAGAAGCCTTGTTCCCAATATTTTAAAGATATACTTTTGGAAAATTGTACCACAAGGAAATTATTTTTTTCGTATTGAACTTTTTTTTGTTAGATCTTTCATTTTAAAAGTATTCCGTTCTATTAGACAGCACTGTAGAATCAAAACAGATATTCCCGTTTCATTTACTTGACGGTGATTCACTATCATGCATCATTGACAGGCTGCTACTGATTTATACGAGATAAAATGGAATAATATAATTACGCTAATGCAATTTTTAATATATTTTCAGCATTACAGATTGACACATTTTAAAAATCTTTTCACAGAAAAACCACTAGGTACGTCACCCGCAGAACGGAACTTTCTGGAAAATTTTCCGACAAACAATCGACGTGCGGATTATCCAGGTAACCCTGCTACATACAAAAATATATAACAGAAGTGTTAACTAATAAAAAATTTATAAATATTTTAAATCTGTTAAACACAAAAATATTTTGCACATGTAACCTTGCTGTCAATATTTTGAAGAGATTTTTTCGGAAAACATTACCCGAGCGGACTTTTTTTTATTGAGCACCTTTTTTCAGGATCTTTCCGTTTTAAAGTATTTCGTACTATAAGAAATTTCTGGTGAATAAAAAAAGACTCATAACTACTGCAGCAACTACCTCTAAATAATTTCTTTCTTGGAATCACTTTTAATTCCGCGAATCATTGGTAGCCTGCTACGTACTCGTACGAGATAAAATGGAATTTTTTGATGAAATAATTATTAATAATAATAATAATAATAATTTGAATGAAAATTAGTCGAGATAACAGCTACGGAATATATTACATAATCTAAGCAAGCCCTCGAATAATCACTAGGTAGTTGCACTGTTAACTAAATTCTTCAATAACTCAGTAATCAGTTTTTCTTCGAATTGCGAAAAATGGGGATCGTTTATACTATGGTCTACATTCCTGACGGGTGCATTATTCTCATAAAACAGGTTAAATGAAGGGCACCCATGCGAAAATATCTTATAAGCTCTTCTTTGATTTTTTCAAAATTCCTGTGCTTGTGTTCATAAAAGCACATAACTTTCTGTAAAAAACAAACAAGATAAAAACTTTTCCAATTTTCCGTTAGTGTTTCGTAATTTACCAAGATATTAGAAAATAAATGAAACTTTGTTTCTTCTTGCAGAGTTAAGCTCAGAGTTTGAGGGTCTTCCAAATGACGCTACTACTCTTGGCATTTCTCGTGACGGTACATCTTTTTCTTCTCCTGGCAGACAACATTCTCCTGCCAGGTATCTTCCTCTTGCCAAGCCTCATCTCCGTGCAAGATCCAGATCTCCTCCCAACTATATAACTTCAGCAAACGGTCTTCCTTTATTTAATATACTTGGTTATCAACTTGATCAACTTGAATGTATTCGTCTTACTCCGTACGAAAATCCAAGCCAGGTATTCATGTTTCGGAGGTACACTTTTCCTGCGGATAAGCCAGTTGCAATACTCAAAAGACGGAATGTGTATGGACCTATGCCTACCCAAGAACAAATTGTATTGTCAACCTTAGATGGTGACGTCTTCGCAATATTGGAGAGTGATCGAATTTTGTCTGGATTATATACATATAAATTTGAAGCTCGAAAGAACAGACGGGCAAAAATCAAAATGCAAAATGGCATGATAACCCTATTGACCAAAAAAGAAATCGCAGAATGTCCAGTAGGCTGCTTACGCAAAATCAACTTATATTTTTCTATTCATTGCGTGAACCACAAATTTTTATGACATTAATCTTGTCACAGAAAAGTGTAAAAGGAAAATATAAAACTCTTGGTGATCAGAAATCGTACTAAATGTTACAACTAATTTGCGATATTGAAAAATAATAATGAAAAATCATTCTATTATGGTTCTCAAGACTTTGATTTTTGGTCAGTGCCCTTTCGGAAACAAATAAAGTCCCTCATTAAATATTTTTAAAGAAGAATGTCACACATTTAGAAAGATGTACCTTAAATAACGTGATACGTATAAGTATACGTAGGGGAAATTATTATTATTTTACGAAAAATAAAATGAGCTATTCGCGTTGAAAAACAAAGTATTCTAAATTAAATCATCCTATATACAAACTATTTCAATTCGAAAGCATTTTTAGTCGAAATCATTGAAAAAGACCCTTTGAAATTAATCTAGTTAAAAATTCTACTGTTTGGTCAAAAATTAAATTATTTGGTTTAAAAGTTGTCTTTCTTTATTTAAAAAGTTATCTATTTGGTTGAAAACTTCTGTATTTTGTCGATAATATGTCTGTTTTACAGATAACTAATCTTTCCAAGTAAATTTTAAAGCATTTTTTTTATAGATTTAATTATTCTTGAAGATTCATCATTTAAGTGGAATGTTCATCTCTTTATTTAAAAACGTAAGTATTTTTTTAACTCATTCTTGATTTAAATATCAATTTTCTCGTTTTAAATATACCTTTCTTGGCTGATAAAAAATAGTCGTTAAAAAATAGTCGTTAAAAAAAGCTAATTATTCCATAAATCAATCAATTTTGATAATATATTATTTTTTGTGATAAAAATAAATGATTCCACAGCCTATCGTCAAATGTAGTAAATCATTCCTAAATAATTAACAAAAAATTGTACAATTAAAAAAATTGTACTCTTTAGATCTGGAAGAACGAAACCTATACATATCACTCATTGCTTTGTAACCATAAAAAATGTTTATCTGTGGAATCGAAACTTCTGAGAAGCTAAAAATATGAAGTTCTTTGCTTGCTTTATTTTAGATCATAATCATTCTTTGACAAAATAAATATTTGATCATCTCAAATGTAGATTAAAAATAAAGCTTTTTTTAAAAATTCGTTTTGTAGTAGGCTTGTTAAATATATTTTTTTAAGGAAAAAATTGCTTTCTATTAAAATTTTCTACTATCACTTGTCAATCATGCAGTATTATTTAGTGTCAATGATCAAGCTGTAGAAATATAGCTGTAACTTCAATTGTAAAAAATCCAGTGTATCACTGATCATCTCATCATTTAGGTTTTACTTATTAATAATTATTATTTATATACCATAATTTTGCGTAATTTAATGATGCAGTTAGTATGAAAAATGAAGTAAAATAACGAAAATCTCTAAAAAGCAAGGGTTCTTTGTCAAGAAATGTGACGACACCGAGGACATGACCAAAACAATAGATTGTCTCAATGTGCAGTAAAATTAACTATTTAGTTCAAATATTCATTTGAATTAAAAAATATTTTCTGAAAATCTTTCTAACATGATACTTTTATTCTTTGAACAAAGAACATTAAAACCAAGGCTGTATGTAGAGAAAAAGGGATATAATAGAAAAGTGGAACTTTCTAATTTTCAATCAAAATCGTCATATACGCAGTAAAAAATTATCTACCGAGGCTATTATGAGATCTTTTCTTATTTTTACACCTTGATAGACACTATGAGACGTACATATGAAATATGAATATTATTATCTTAGAAGGACATGTTTCGGGGGAATAATCCATAAGATAATGATTCGGATATCACACACACTCACACCAGGATAAACTCATCCAACCAAGCAGCCACACACACATATAATTTTTTAGTATATACTATAAAAAAAACAGAACATTCTAAAATACACTATAAACTAAATGTTTTACTAACCTATAAATCAGTTTTGCGCCTGCTTGCAAAAAATGAAGATCGTTTATACACTGTTCTTTACCTTTATGCTCACCTTTAATTCTATTGGTGCGTACATTACTAAAATATCTATAATTTTGTAAATGCTTTAAAACTTTTCTCAAATAACTGTTGGTCTGACGTGATTCCCATTTCTTCACAAGTGCTATTCTTTTACATTTCGAGTTTTTCCCTGAAATTTGAAATCATTCCGATAAATGTATATTATTATCATTCAAAACTTACATTCGTATTAAAACAGACGTAGTTTCATTGTCCCCTTTGAAATAAATGCGAATTCTTTTTAAAAAATGTTGTTGTTAAACATTTTATTGTAACTTTTGTCTTTTTTTCTTAAACTGAATTGGGTTATTTTCAATGCTTTTTCCTGAGTTAAGGTCATGCTCTTCGTGACCACGTGACCAAACTAGAGCACTTTGCAGTTAGAGCACTTCGCAGATAATGTTTGGTTTTATGCATTTCGAGTTTTTTGATTCGCGTACACTGAGTACTGTCACAAATTTTGGACTAAATCGTCTAAACCTTTAAAAAACTAATATAAGCAATAAAATTTGCACATTCGTTGCAAACAAAAAATTTAGCATCTGCAAACACGAGATCTATCATTATTTTTGGTGCATTTTTAGCGATTTCTAGCGGAGAAAAAAAAGAAACTTTTAATGTCGATAAAGTCGATATTACTTGACAAAGTTCGTTCATGCAATCTTTGTGTAGAGAATGAAATGATTTCATTTTTTTTTTTGGTCCTCACTACGTCCACACGGATTGAGATACCGTGTTCAGGATTTAGGAAGTTGTACAGAAAATACTAAGGAGCGTTTGTATACATCAAAATGTTTATAATTACGAAGAAAGTTTTCTAGTAAAATACTACAAGAATAGGAAATAAACTTTTAATGTCGATAAAGTAGATGCCTTGATTAAAAAAAAACCTAGGAACATCTTAGAATGTGATACTCCGAAATCCGTATAAGTCCCATCTTGAGAAATGTGCATCTATAAAACTGAAGAAAATAATTAAAATTTGTAAATGGTTGTATATTCTTGAGGATTTTTTTACTGGTGTGAAACAATTCTAAGAATGAAAATAAAATTTAGCCCGACGCTGAGCCCCGCTGGTTGGTTCACTGTCAAAAATACTTGAAGGGTGATCGATTCAACGTCAAGAATTGTGAAAGTTAGTTGGAAAACTCCTACGAGTAAATTTTAGAACATTGCTGGTGTTGCTATATTTCCAAATTAAAATTTATCTTTTATTTTTAGGACCAAAAAAATGAAAATCATTTTACACAAAAATTTCATAAACGAACTTGGTCACTTGATCTCGACTTTATCGACGTTCAAAGTTTCTTTCTTTCTCCGCTAGAAATCGCTAAAAATGCCCAAAACATTACGATAGGTTACTTTTGTGTAGATACTTATTTGTTGATTTGCAACGAATTAACAAATCTTTTTGCTTATATTAATTTCTTTTAAAGGTTTAGACGATTTGGTATAAAATTGCTGTCAGTGCTCAACATAAGCGAATAAAAAAATCTAAAATTCATCAAACCAAAAATGATCTGCAAAGTGCTATTACTCAAATGGTAATGTCCTATCACACACACACACACACACACACACACACACATGATTAAAAATTTGTCATAAGGACAACCGCAGGATTTCGCCGGGAGCGGGTGCTAATCTGAAAAATTGCACCCGCTCCTAGCGAAATCGCGGTAAAATTTCAGTCACAACCACGTCTCACGACCGTGAGATAGGCGGTTACAGTTTGTAACGGAATCAATACGACGATCCGGCAAAAATTTTGTGCACCCTGCGAACACGTAGTGATCCAAGGACTAACTCCTTCAGCGTTTTTCCCGCAAGTGTTTTAGCATATTGCTGACACGCAGGGATGCTTTTTAGACCATTAGCAAGTGAAAGCTAGGCACCTCCAAGAGCGCCAACGATAAGGACTATTAGTTTAGCAGAATATTCAGGGTAAAATCGCTGCAACTACCTTATAAGGTCTCTATACCTCTCTTTCTTTTCATTCTCCTTCGCTATGATGTTTATGTCAGCTGGTGCCGAAAATTCGATAACGAACATGGTTCGTTTCTCGAAGTCAAGAAGAACCATATCAGGCACTTCGCACTTTCGACAATTGACTCGATTTCCCTAGGAGCATTTAGTGGAGCGATATTAAGGTTAATGCCGTAATAGTGACAGAGATGGTAATAAAGCGCTGAATCCGAATCCGAGCTCAAACTTGCTATTGTACGTCAGGCTTTCAAGATATCCTAACCTAACAGTGCAAAAAAAGCGTTTTTTAGCAGGATTTGAGGTTATGTAACCGAATAAGAAAAATGTCTACCACAAAAGCTAATATGGATTTTGAAAGTACTAATCTCCCCCTTTCAAACCTACTTGGATTTATTAGGATATCTGACCGTACGATATTTTTTCAGGATATTATGTCAGGTGGTTTTGAGGATGCCCTTTCTATTGACCGTGTCAGTTTTTTGATATAACCTCTAGAAGGTCCAATATGGCAGCCACAATTTAGGGCTTCAAAAAAGAACAAAGTATCCTGCACAAAATACCAATAAAAAAGCGTGCAGTCGTTTGGAACCAAACTTCGCACAGTGATAAAACAAAAGAATACAGACTGCGCGGAATGCTACTGCGCACTCTGTGTGCATTGTAATGTTCACATTCGCTGCATGTGCGCACCATTCTACGGCGCAGATAGTCTTCGATCCCTAGCTGGCTCACTGAGCTGGCGACGCTTTTATGACGTGTTATGCGTAGGTGATGAAATTCGTTTTATGCTATGAATCTTTCCATGTTAGAGATCACGTTTGAGTGGCGGGCTATCGGTTGGATACGTAGGTAATAACATTCTTTTTGAATTTGAAATCTGTCTAGCGGTTACATTTCATGTCGATCGTGATTTTTGTTTATAGTGAGTTTTAGAATTTCCACGCTGAAACAGAGAAATACCGTCGATCAATTAATGATTCGATAAAAACGTCATACTTCAACTGCTATGGGACTTCAATGAAAAATTTGGATAAACCGTGGGTACAGTCACATAACCTCAAAAACAGCTGAAAAACGCGTTTTTTGCACTTTTAGGTTAGGATGTTTCCTGAGCATTTTAAGATGAGGCTTTCTTCCATTTGCAACTCTATGCGCTGTACCAAGAATAATCCCGATGTGAAGACATTCAAGACTCAATAATCCGCGACCACATTGAAGGCGTGATATTTACAGTCGCGGAACAGAAGACTTGAATTTTGAAAGAATCTGTCTCAAAAATATTCCAAATGTGCTCACTTTTTAAATTTTACATGCAAAATGGCTGGCTAACGACTTTGACCTTTGGTTTAGGACAATAAAAGAGTGTAACAGAGTCAGTCTAATAGATTGATTTTTTTTTAATTATCGTGGTCACGGACAGGCATACATACGTACAGACAACCGACAGACAGACACATTCGTAAAAACATATGTTTCGGATTCAAGGGATCTCATAACGTGGACATTTTATCAAAACTGGCGGGGGGGGGGGGGGGGTGTCAAATTTTACACAAATTTAATACCTTCTCTGATGAGAATGTAAAAAAACATTAATAAAATTCTTTCCGCTCTACTTTCGGTGCAAAATGTTTGTTTTATCTTTTTTTTCCTATCTTGCATAGTTTGACCGCAAAATGCAAATTTTTCATTATTTTTTGTGCGGTAAAAGTTTTAACTTTCAATTTTTCGAACAAACTTGAAAAGTTGTTATGATAATCTTGTAGGGAATTTAAGAAGCAACATTTCTCTTTATTCAATTTAAAATATTATTTTCTTCAAAAGTTTGCTCGCACACAGACAGGCAGATGGGCACATTCATAAAATCCTGATTTTTATTTCAGAGGCTCTCAAAATGAAGACAATTGACATAAACTGGAGGGGGGGATCAAATTTTACACAAATCTAATACCTTCTCTGATCAGAATTTAAAAAAATAAATTGAGTTCGAGCAGAAGTTAAAATTTGTCTCTTTAAGTCCAAGTAATGCTTAAAAATCTGCGGCACAACGAATAGGCACTAACACTATACTTTGCGTTTTTGATTCCTTTGAAACACTGGTCCATATAAATTATATAAGTTATCAAATTTGAGATCCTGAATCTCATCCTTATTGTGTGCTTACTTTTTCTATACTATGGAAAGTATACTTGGATGCGCAAACTTTTTCTTTGCTCTCCTAAAATTCCAGTCCATGTGTGCATTAAAGAAAACGACATTTAATAAAAGAAAATAATACAAAATTAAAATTCTCCAATTTTTCTACTAACAGTTTATGATAAGCCAAGACACGAAAAAAAAATCTTACTTCGTTTCTTCTTGCAGAGTTAAGCCTACAATTCGACTGTTTACCTGATGGCGCCCCTATTCCTGGTGTCCCTCGTAACGGCTCATCTGCTTCTACCTCTTCTAGCAAGCAAAATTCTTCATCCAGACATCTTTCTTCTTCTGAATATCCTATTCGTATCAGATCCAGATCTCCTCCCGCCAGATTTATAACTTCACTTTCCGGGTATATTTTTACTGATATTTTGGGGTATCGACTTGACCAACTGCACCTTATCCGGCTTACTTCAATTAAAAATCCGAATCGGACATTCCTTCTTCGAAGACACACATTTCCGGCAGATTCATCTCTGAAAATACTCGTAGGGCGAAGAGTTTATGGGCCCATGGTAACCCATGAACAAATTGTATTATCAACAGTTCATGGCGATGTTTTTGCAATATTGGCGAGTCATTATTTTTTTGCTGGATTGTATACGTACAAGGATCGTGGACAACATATAGCGCGAGCAAAAATAAACATTGTTAGCGCGAGGATTACCTTATTAACCGACAAAGAAATCGGAGAATCTCCAGTAGGCTGCAACCGCAGAATCAGTTATTATTTTAGAGTGTATAAACTATAACGCGCGACACCATTAGTTAAAGTATAAAAGAATGAAAAACCATAATATAAGACTCTTTCTAATCCAACATTGGGTCTTCTTCAAATCTTATATGTAACTTGAAATATTACAAAATAGTAATAAAATGTCATATTATAATGGTATATTTTATTATGGTGTGTTAGTTTATAGTGAACAGATTTAATTTAGCGTTAACTGGTCTATAAATTCACATCCTTTACTGAATTTATCGCCTGGGAAAAGGAAGTCAAAGACAGCCTATTGTCATGTAAGAGTAATAAAGCGACCGGTGAAAACGACACCCCTAATAAATTTTATAAATAACTACCAGAGAATTGGGTTCTTTATCTTGCTAGCTTCTTCAACAGAATTTGAAAATCAAAAAAAGTTTCTTCCGATTAGGCTACCATCCAAAGTTTTATGCTTTAAAAAAGCTAATAGGGATGATCCTAAATAATATAGATAAATAGCTTTAATCAAATCATTTGGAAAAATATTAACCAGAATTCTGTGTTCAAGGCTGACTTAATGGGCTGAGGCATAAAACTGCCTTCTAAAGAATCAGCTATTTTCAAGGCTTTGAATGCATTCGTTAAAATCCATATTGTTATTCCATAGCGTGAGGTCTTTCGAAAAAATTGCTCGGGAAGCTAGTGCGTACAAAAATCTTAAGAATTATCAAAATTTTAGATGATAACGTTTCTGTGACTATTGAAACTGAGCCTGGTAGCAGAAAATTCCATTGCTCTAGAAAATACTGTATAAAATAAGCGAATTAGCTGCAATAAACGTTTTTGCTAACTACAAGAAAAGTACAATCAATATAAAGTTTCTGGTATTACACCTGCAAACGTAAAATACTTGAATAAGTATACATAGGTAAAATCGTTATTTTTGTGCGGAAAATGAGATAAGTTCATTTTCGCATTTAAAAAAACTATTCTAAAATCAATACTGTTCTATGATTTAAAAAATACTTGTTCTTTTTTTAATTTTAAATAAAAAATTAAAAATATTTTTGCATTCTGCCATCGATATCGTTTAAGGAGTATATTGTGTAACAGGGCGTAAAGTAATCAGTTCTGGGTAATTTTATAGAATGCGAAAAATTAATAAACTCTTAAACATTTTTGTAGCAAGATAAATGATTTATCAAATATTATTTTTCAAACATTAATTGTATATTGCACATTGTTATATTTCTTAGCTCCTGATAGAAATATCGAGAATAGACGAGAAACTCACATGTGCAATTAATAACTTAGAAATCCTTTTATTGTAACCGTCTGAAAATTGTCTAAATTACAAAATAAAAATTTCTTAAGTTAACTCAACTTGATAAACTAGTTAGGGTTTAATCTTTCGGGCACTAGAAAATGTGAGTATCTATTTTAAATGAACAACGTTAGACTTAACGACTTTACTGTCAGTATTTTTAAATTAAACTCTAAGGGATAAGGGATACTTATTATTTATGAAAATAAATGACAAAGCAGAAAAGAAAAAATTTCTTTGCTACAGCTAATAATATCAGTCTATTTGTAGTAAAGTATTAGTAGTAAATTATTCCCAAACATTTTAAAAACAATTTTTAAATAAAAAAATAATTATAATCTTTAGATCTAAATAAACAAAACCTGTACATATTACGTAATTGCTTCGTAATCATAATAAATCTTTGCCTGTGCAATCAAAACTTTTCAGAAGATAAAAATATAAAGTTCGTCGCTTGCGTTAATTTTATATCATAATCGTTCTTTGAAAAAATAAATATTTGATCACCTTAATGTAGGTTAAATATTTTTGTTTTCAGCAAAACTTCATTCCCATGAAAATTTTCTATGATTACTCAGCAATAATGCAGCAGTTATTCGTCACATTGGTACAGATGAAAAGAGTTAGATTTAAACTTAGTGATATGAATCTTACCAATTGTAGGAAAAAATTTGAAGTGTTGTCGTTGAGCTGAACTCACAAGATTTCACCTATTGACCCCTTTCCATTTCAAGTTCATTTTTATTTATCCTCACTTTGTTCAAACAGTTAAAAGGCAATTTTTTTAAATTTCAGACAGGTTATGTCACGTTTATAGTTTCACAATATTATAAACGTTTTTTGTTTTAATCGAATGAAGAATGTTACAGCATCATATTATTCTAGAAATTCTTCTATTTTTCAATTTTTTCAATTATATTATAAACAGGAAGAAAACTTCCGTAAACATATCCTTAATAAGAGGATGCGCGGCATCTTCCACAGAAATGTGGAGGATCAGGCAATAATATTTGAGCTAACTTTTACTTGCCCTAAATTATCCGAATCAAAGTCAGCCACGGAGGCTTACATTTTGGCATGTCAAGACAGTACTAACTGTATTTCATTACCATCCCTGTCACTCTTACAGTATTAACCCTAATATCACTCGAGGCTTAACATAGTTTTTCTTGACTTAGAAAAGCCAACTATGTTCGTTATCGAGTTTTCGGCACCAGATGAAAAAAACATAGTCTAAATGTAGTTAACATTCCTAATTGAAGTTATAGGTTTTCCAACATTTTTAGGGAAAATGACGACACTAGTTAACCTGAAAGGTTTATCGTGAACAAATAAAAAACCTATAAAATTTTGTTTGTTAAATATCGCAATTTATTGACAAGAATTCATATAAAGAAGTTTTCAGTCCACCGGAAGACTTTTTTGCTTTCAAGTAATCTGGCCACGATATAGAGAAACTTTATAAAAGGAAAAGGAAGGTTTCACCAGTACTAGGTCATAGGAATTCAATCGAAAGCTATATATATGTATATTAGTAGTAGTGATTCAGTGGAACAATGCCTTAGGAATTTTATCATTTTAAATAGAAACCGTGACATACTCAGTAGAAATAATCATGGAGGCATAATGGGTGTGATTTACAGTGTTTTTGTTTTCGAGCGATAGATGTTTAACACAATTACGTAATTATGTAATCTTATAAAACACCAGTTTAATCAGAAGATACACTGTCAACCCAATTTTTCATCAACGTATTCATCAGTTATTCCTATAATTGCAAAAAATGTGGATCGCTTATACTCTGACCTTAACTTTGATGCTCATCCTTAATTCTATCAGTGAGTATAATACCACAATATTTATATTGTTGTTAAGGCTTTCAAACGTTTCTTAAATAACTATCTGCCTCACGTGAATCGTATTTTATTCTAATTAATTTTCTTTTCCAAGCTCTATTTTAGTTTGTCCGACATTATAATTAGTTTAATCTAAATGCATTCCAGGGAATTACAGAATGAGTTCTTTATAAAAAATTGATTTCAAAAAACTTCGGCTCGGTATTTGTACGAATTTCAGAACTAGAGAGTACATTGATTTTAAGCCGAAGCAGAAATTTCTTCATCTGAGTCCATATTATACTTACAGATCTGCGGCAGAACAGCAGACAACATCAGCGAAACTTGTTGTTTTTTTCAATTTAGTGGTTCTCAATATTGGGGTGTCCGTTAAAAAACTGACTGGTAAAATTTCGATCGACTCGAATATTTTCTAAACCATAAATTGCGAGAGTTTCACAAAATCGAAATCCTTTTCTTCAAATGCAATTTAAGATCTTAAATCTATTCCTTATTGTATGCTTCTGTGTTCTATATTATGGAAATTACGCTCGGCTGCACAAAATTTTGTCTCTTCTTTCAGAGTTCCAGTATGTGCGCATTAAAGCGGATTCAATTATGTAATAAACTAAGCAAAATCAAAAGTTTCGAGTTTTGCCGCTAGGAGTTTATGACATGTTATGGTATTTAAGAACTGATTGCTTATTTTCTTCGAACAGAATTAATTTTCCAGTTCAACTATTTGCCTATAGGAGCCTCAAATCCTGGCGTTCCTCGTAACCGATCATCATCATCTTCTCCTTCTTCTGCAGAAAAACAACATGCTCCAGCTAGGCAAATTCCTCCTACCGTTCCTGCAATTCGTATCCGGTCGAGGTCCCCTCCTGCTAGCCGAATGACTTCACTATCAGGGAATATTTTTTCTAATGTACTAGGGCTTCTACCAAATCAACTTCCATTTATACGGATCACTCCCTATGCAAATCCGGACCGGGTATTTCTGCTACGAAGATACACTTTTCCTCTACATGCACCAGTTGAAATATCCGAAAAACGTCATGTTTATGTGCCCATGGTAACCAAAGCACAAACTGTATTATCAACGGTTGACGGTGATGTTTTTGCCATATTGCAGAGCAATGATTTTTTTTCTGGAATATATACATACAAAAGTCGTAGGCATCATAGAGCACGGGCAAAGATACACATAGAAAGCGGCAAGATCAGCTTATTGAGTGATAATGACATCGCAGATGCTCCAGTAGGCCCCAAACGTAGAATTAGACATCATTTTAAAGTAGAGTGTTTAAACCACAACCCACGATGACATTAATTCAATTATAAAAAATGCAAAAATATATTATAAGATTCTTTTAGATCCGATGTCGCGTATTTTAAATTTTTACTATACGTCATCAGAAGTTCGATTAATATAAAGTTTCTGGTTTTACACCAGCGAACAAAAAAATTGTTCCATCAGTATAAGAAAGATTAAAATCAGTTCTGTCATTAGATAGTACATAAGTAAAACTATTGTTGTTCTTAGAAACAAAAATAAAATAAAATTTTTTTAAAAGATTAAACTGTTTAAAATTGATTAATGCTACATACAGGTAATTTCACAAAAGAAAGTAATGATAAAATATGTTGCAGGACATTTTTAACGGGATATAGTTTTATTCAGACAACTTCGCGTGTTTCAAAACACATCTGTTGTCATGGAAAAACAAAAGAAAGTTTAAACGATATTTGGTTAAAAATTGATTTTTGTTGCAGCTAATCTTTCATCGAAAATCGATGTGAAGTTTATTTTCCTTTTTTTCTGTGTTAAATTTAAAAGCATTCGAAGTAGGGATCATTAAACAGAGCTTTCGTAATTAAACGGTATTACAAAAAATTCTTTACGAATGTAAAGGAAGCATTTATGCATGAAAGTGAAGTTTGCAATCCTAATACCAACCGCTAATAAATTCTAATCATTCGTAAATAATTAAAAAAAACTTTAAATAAGAAATGATTATACACTTTAGATCTGGATGAACGAAACCTATACACACTACATAATTGCTTCGTAATCATAAAAACTGTTTGTTTGTGGAATCAAAACTTCTGAGAGCTAAAAATATAAATTTCTTCGCTTGCTTAAAGTTCAGACCATAATCATTCTTTGACAAAATAAATATTTGATCATCTCAAATGTATATTAATGATAAACCTTTTTTCAAAGTTTATCTTGTAATTAGCATGAAGAATTAATTCAAATAACGAAAATCTCTGAAAAGCAAGGATTATTTGTCAATAAATGTGATAAAATCGAGGTCATGACGAAACGCTATATGTAGACAAAAAGAGATATGGTTCTGAGATCTTTTCTTATTTTTGAATCTTGATAGGCACTATGAGATGTACATATGAAATATAAATATTATTATCTTAGAAGGACATGTTTAGGGGGGATGATTTATGAGATAATGATTCGGATGCCACACACACACACACACACACATAAAAACTCACCCAACCAGGCAGCCACACATACACATATACTTTTTTAATATATACTATAAAAAACAACAGAACATTCTTAAATACACTATCACCGAAATTTTTTATGAACTTAGAAATCAATTTAGCGCCTGCTTTCGAAAAATGAGGATCGTTTATACTCTGTTCCTCACCTTTATGCTCACCTTTAATTCTATTGGCGCCTACAATACTAAAATATTTATAATTTCGTAAAGGCTTTTAAACTTTTCTCAAGCAACTATTAGTCTGACGTGATCCCTATTTTATCACGAATCCAATTCTTTTCAAAGAGCTTTTCACAGTTTGTTCGAAATAGTAATAAATTTAATATGAATTATTTCGCAAGTTTGAGCGCACCTAGGGCGGGCACCTTCGAGCTCGATAATGTATTTAACTCGCGCTACGCGCTCGATCTTTGTGCATAGATTTTATGAAACTAAAGGTGAAAGCATCGATAACAGTAATTTAGTGGTTGTGAATTCTCTTTCGTTAAAGCTCCATCGGCTTTAACGAACACATTCTCATCACGTATCTTGTGCTTCGCACTCAAGTTTATCCCTGAAATTTCATATCATTACCACAGACGTATATTATTATAATTCATAACTTACATTGGTATCACAATAGATGTAGTTTCATTGTCACGTTTAAAAAAATGCGAAGTCTTTTTAAAAAATGTTGTTGTTAAACATGATATTGCAACTTTTGTCGTTTTCCCATTAACATTTTTGTTGTCTTGACTATTTGTCATATCGTGCGTTATATGACTTAAAATGTTTATTTTCATGTGTTTTTTGGAATCTTGTAAATGCTATAAGTATAGTGATTTTTTGTTTTGTGAAAAAAGTCATCAGAATAAGTTGTTTGTCTTTTTAAATACTATGAATATCCGTACAGAGAATTTTTCAATTTTGAAAGAAGTTGTCTCAAAAATATTCAAAATGCGCTCACTTTTTGAATTTCACATCCAAAATGGCTAACTAACGAACTTGACCCTTAGTTTAGTACACTGAAAGAGTGTACCGGAGGCCAGTCTAATAGAATGATTTTTTCAAAAGTTATCGTGTTCACAGGCAAGCATACATACATACAGACAGACCGAAAGACAGACACATTCGTAAAAACATATTTTCCAGATTCAGGGGGTCTCAAAACGTGGAAATTTGACAAAAGGGTGGGTGGGTCATATTTTACACAAATGTAATACCTTCTCTGATGAGAATGTAAAAAAGTAAATTGAGTTCAAGCTGAAGTGATAATTTGTCCGCCCAAGTCCGAGTAATGCTTACAGATCGGCGGAAAAAAAAGAGGCACCATCACCGAAATTTGTTTTTTTTGATTCCTTTGAAACACTGATACATATAACTTATATAAAAGACATCAAATTGAAGATCTTGAATCTAATCCTTATTGTGTGCTCAGTCAATAAAGAAATAATACAAAATTAAAATTTTCCAATTTTTCGAGTAACAATTTATGATATGCCAAGACACGCAAGAAAACTATGACTTCGTTTCTTGTTGCAGAGTTGAGCCTCCGCTTCGACTGTTTACCTACTGGCGCCCCTATACCTTATCCGGCTCACTTCAAATAAAAATCCGAATCGGATATTCCTTCTTCAAAGATACACTTTTCCAACAGATGCATCACTGGAAAAACTTGTTTGACGGCAAGTTTATGGGCCCGTGGTAACCCATGAACAAATTGTATTATCGATAGTTGACAATGATGTATTTTCAATATTAGAGAGTGATTACTATTTTCCTGGATTGTATGCATGTAAGGATCATGGAAAACATATAGCACGGGCAAAGTAAACATATTTAGCGGCAAGATTACCTTATTGACCGACAAAGAAATCGAGGAATCTTCAGTAGCCTGCAACCACAGAATCATTCATTATTTTAGAGTTATAAGAAATTAAATCTGATCATTAAATTTAGGGAATTAGATTCCTGAAATTTAGGTCGGGACTATTTGAAATTCAGGCAAGCATGGCCTGAAATTCAAGTATGCTCGCTCTTCAATTAAAAATTTATGTATAATTAAGCTAGCATAAATTTAAGTTGATATACTGTGCTAACTGAATTTAAGGGTAATATTCTAACTAAAAACCAGGAATTTCTCACGCCTTAGCGACACTTCTCAGCTGTTCTTATACAGGGTGTCTAAAAAGTCCCAGGACGTTTGGATATTTCCTCAGGTAAAATATTTTTCAAAAAAGTGAAGGTCATTCCTGAAGTAAATTTTAACGAGCAATTTAATGGTGAACTTATTTTTGACCTTGAAGTTGACCTTCATGGCTTTTTGAAGGTCAGCTTTGTTTTTTAAAATGGAAACCCCCTTTATTTACATCTGCAATCGACAGAGCGGAAAATTCTAGGTTCAGGAACGTACCCAAGTTATAGGTCAATTGTAACGGTCAATGAGAGTTAGAGATTATTAGAAATTAACAAAGTTTTCCAAAAGGTCAGTGTCATTTCTGAAATAAATTTCAACGAGAAATTCATTGGTAAGCTCTGTATTGATCATGGATCTATCAAGGACCTTCAGAGAACTGGTCAGCCAAAATCTGCAGGATCTGAGGAGATGGAGATGGACATAGCTCAAGCATTTGTTGACAACCTACACCTTAGTTTACGTCGAGCTAGTGATGAGCGTGACGTTGCTCCTAAACAGGTCGAAATATTTTAAAAAGCATTAATTTCCATCAGCACAAAGTTTATCTGGTACAAGACCTCAATGAAGATGATCCTGATCGTCGGGTTGAATTTTGTGAAATTAAGATGGACAGAATTGATAGAGATCCTCTTTTCTTGTACAATACAGTATTTTCAGATGAATCTACTTTTACTTTCACAGGCGAAGTTAACAGGCACAATTGTAGATATTGCTCCGACACAAATCCTGATTGGATGTTGGAGAGTCACACACAATATCCACAAAAGATTAATATTTGAGCCGGTATCTTGAATGACACATTGATAGGCCCTTTCTTCATCGATGGTAATCTCAATACCCGTGCATTTGAAGAGCTTCTAAGAAACCAAATTGTACCAAGAATAAGAGAGATTACAGGCGATAATTTTTAAAATATTTGGTTCCAGCAGAACGGAGCGGCGGCTCATTACGGTAGGGAGGTTCGAGCATATTTGGATACTAAGTTTCCTGAAAGGTGGGTTGGAAGAAGGGGTGAAATCAAGTGGTTGCTAGATTTCCTGATCTGACGCCTCTCGAATATTTTCTTTGGGGTTATTTAAAGAGCAAAGTATACTCAACGAAACCGTAAAGCTTAGACAAATTGCAGAATCGGATTCTGAAAAAGGCTACTTTGATTGATAGGGAGATGATTCGTAATGCTGTAACTCATTTTTACAATCGCATTGCTTTTTGTCAAGAAGCTCAATGTTTTCAGTTTAAACATCTTCACTGAAGCGTGAGAGGCAAGGGGACTTACGTTAATCAAGCACCCCGAAACATGAGAGGCAAGAGGACTGACGCTTATTAGGCACCCCAAAGGGAACAGTATTTACTAGGTCCACATCGTTGTTCCTGGGTAATGATAACCCTAAACGTACACTGCTTGGAAAAAACCTTGAAAAAAACTTGAAGATCATCACTATGATCAGTACAGAGCTCAACAATGAATTTCTCGTTAAAATTTACTTCAGGAATTGCACTGTCCTCCTGGAAAACTTTGTTAATTTTAAATAATCTCTAACTGACCTTGAACGTTACAACTGACCTATGACTTGAGAACATACCTGAACGTAAAATTTTCCGCTTCATTGATTGTAGATCTAAAAAAAGGGGCAGGTGCGGTCCAGCGTTTTCAAACAATTGCGTTTCGTAGTGTATTGAAAGGGCGCTCACATTGCGAAGTAAAAGGTATTGTAATAATTTAATTCTTTTGATGGGTTTAATAATCCAAATATTGGCTGACAATTTAAACTGATTTTGCTGAAGCACTTTTTTAAATCCGAGAAACAAAAACTCCAGGAATTACTGAAACATAGTATCATAGCCGACACTGACTCATGCGACATGGAGTATTGGAGTAGGATGCGACTAGAATAAATGGCCACGAGCTGTATAGTAGCACAAACGTTCTGTGACGTCATTCAAGGTAGTACGAACCTGAACTTCAGTTAAGGTACGAGGGTAGTTCAATAGGTCCTTAGAATGAAGTATAAAAACAATTTTTTTTGGGTAAATTTTTTTTTATTTTTCAACATAATCTCCTTGGAGCTCTATACACATGGTCAATCGCTTTTCAAGTTTTTTTAATCCTTCAGAAAAGTGCGTTTTCGGAAGTTCCTCAAAATAAGCACTTACAGAGGCAATTACGTCTTCGTTGTCTGGAAATCCCTATCCACCGAGCCATTTTTTCAAGTTTGGAAATAAGAAAAAGTCACTGGGGGCTAAATCTGGTGAATACGGTGGGTGTTCAACCAATTCGAATTTTAGTTCTTCAATTTTAGCCATTGAAATGAAGCATGTGTGAACTCGGGCGTCGTCGTGATGAAAGAGAATTTATTTTCTCGCCAAATGTGGTCGTTTTTTTTTTTAATTTCTTCTTTCGGCTGCTCTAATAATGATGCATAATATTCACCAGTGATTGTTTTACCCTTTTCCAAGTAGTCAATAAGTATAATTCCAC
>NC_046664.1:25791063-25814172 GCF_010883055.1 Belonocnema kinseyi
ATATCTAGTCGGGAGTGGTGCTGACTGGAAACAGATGATTTGGAGCGATTCGCGCGCCATCTGTTGGTCATTCTAAGGACTTATTGAACTACCCTCGTATATTCCTTTATTTTAGGTGACGAAAGCGTAACAGGTTATTTCAGTTTGGCCTCAAGTTACTTTGATAACTGAATATGGAAATTTCGAAGGATACTTAACTTTATTTCAGTAGAAAAATGCTGATTTCTCATTTAGGATAAGCTAGTGCTTTATTCAAGATAGTTTGCACACTTAAATTCAGGTACTTCCTTAGTTCAAGTAAAATCTGAAAGTAAGTCGAATATAACTTCAAGTATTTATTTTTACTGTGTAATGAAGCAGCCGGTGAAGACGACACCCCGAATGAATTTTATAAATAACTAGTAAAGAACTGGTTTCTTTATCTTGCTAGCTTCTTCAACAGAATTTTAAAATCAAAAAAAGTTCCTTCCGATTAAGCTACTATCCAAACTTTTATATTTTAAAAAAAGGTAATAGGGATGATCCTAAATAATACAGATAAATAGGTTTAATCGAAACATTTGGACAAATATTGACCAGAATTCTGTGTTCAAGGCTGCCTTAATGGACTGAGGCAGAAAACTGCCTTCTAAAGAATCAGCTATTTTCAAGGCTTTGAATGCCTTCGTTAAAATCCATATTGTTATTCCATAGCGTGAGGTCTTTCGAAAAAGTTGTTCATGAAGGTAGTGAGTACAAAAAGCTTAAAAATTATCAAAATTTTGTATGATAACGCTTATGTGACAATTGAAACTGAGCCCGGCCCTACCATGTGAGTTAAGGTTACTCTAGGGGTTTTTGGTAGAGTAAATTCCTTTCAAGTAAATGAATCTATATAAAAAGTTTTAGTATTTAAGAGAGGTGGCTCTCAAAGTTACAGTTTCTTTTTTGCTGCGGTTCTGCCTAAAGTAGTTAAACCGTATCGTAACTTAATTTATATTTTCGTGAGTTCAGGTACTTTCCGTAAAGAATCTTCCAAGAAAATTAATTTAGCAACAGACTTTTATTTTTGGTCCATTTTCTTTAGCTCTATTTTTTAGCTCTTGATAGAAATATCGTGAATATACAATAAACTTACATGTGCAATTAATAACTTAGAAATCCTTAAATTGTAAATGTTTGAAAATTGTCTAATATTATAATATAAAAATTTCTGAAGTTAACTCAACTTGATAAACTAGTTAGGGTATAATTTTTCAGGCACTAGAAATTGTAAGTTTCTATTTTAAATAAACGAGGTTAGACTTAACGAATTAACTGTTAGTATTCGCAAATTAAACTCTAAGGAATTAAGGATACTTATTATTTATGAAAACCAATGACAATGTAGTAAAGAAAAAATTTCTTTGCAAAAGCCAATAATATCCGTCTATTTGTTTATAACATTGGTTTATAAATATGCGAAAATGTTCTGAATCTATTGTGACAATATGTAGGTTAAATATTTTTGTTTTCAGCAAAAATTCATCACAAGATTTCACAAATTATGATTATCTTCAGTGGCTTTCTTTTCTCTAATAAAATCTGGAAATTTAAATTTCTAATTTTATTAAGATTCGACGATTTTGGTTTAGAGAGTTTGTAAAGTATCTTTTCGCAAAAAAATCTACGGAAGATTAGAAAAATTTACAACCAACAAAAATCTTTAAAATCAAAAACTGAACTCTGTTGAAAAAAAGCGCAGGTATAACAGGAATATTATATTAATTTGAAAACAATTGACCCCTTTTCATTTCAAGTTTATTCGTATTTATCCTAACTTTGTTCAAACAGTTAGAAGGCAACTTTTTCATTTTTAGACAGGTTACGTCACGTTCATAGTTTCACAATATCATAATTTTTTTCTAGTTTTAATGAAATTAAGAATGTTACAGCATCAAGTTCTTCTATAAATTCTTCTATTTTTCGCGTTTTTCATTTATATTATAAACAGGAAGACAACTTCCGTAAACAGCTTCTCAATAATAGGATGCACGGCATCTTCCACACAAATGTGGAGGGGCAATGACATGTGAGATAACTTTTGCTTGCCCTAAATTATTCGAATTGAAGTCAGCCACGGAGGAATAGTTTTGCTTGAATTAGAAAAGCCAACCATGTTCGTTATCGAGTTTTCGGCACCAGCTGGCAAAAACATAACCAAGTCGAAATTTAACTTTTGTAAAATTAATGTTATAAACAAGGTTACCGCTAATAAATTAAAAAGTGTTCATTTTGCGGATACGTAAATTTCTAAAAATACACAGCTGATAAGTCATTAAATAAATCATAGCTCGAAGTACGAACAAATATCAAGAGAGTCAAGTTTAGTTTGAGATAACGATTAGTAAGGAAATTAAAAATAAAACTCTAATCATTGATGGTTTTAATCAATGAAAATCGTGAGGTAAATAAACCAAGAGAGCTTATGAACAATAATAATATTCCTAATTGTAGTTATAGGTTTTTCAACATTTTTAGGGAAAATAATGAAACTAGTTAACCTGAAAGGTTTTCTATAAACTAAAAAATATGTAAAATTTGTTGTTGAATATCGCAATTTATTGACAAGAATTCATGTAGAGCAGTTTCCAGTCGACCGGTAGTCTTCTTCTTGCTTTCAAGTGATCTATCCTCTATATAGAGTATTTTTTGAAAGGAAAAAGAAGTTCTTAACAGTACAAGGTCATAGGAATTAGATCAAATGCTATACATGTGTAGGGAGAAAGTGATTTAGTGGAACAATGCCTTAGGAATTTTATTATTTTGAATGGCAACCGTAATAAACTTATTAAAAATAAGCATGGAGGCATTACTGGTGTGATTTACCGCGGTTTCACTGCATGCGATAGATGTTGAACCCAATTAAGTAATTATATAATCTTATGAAACACCAGTTTATTTAGAAAGTACACTGTCGACCCAATTTTTCATCAACGTATTCATCAGTTATTTTTACGCTTGAAAAAATGTGGATCGTTTATACTCTGACCTTAACTTTGATGCTTATCCTCAATTCTATTGGTGAATATAATACCACAATATGTATAATTTTGTCAAGGCTTTTTAAAGTTTCTTTAATAATAATTTGCCTTAAATGATTCGTATTTAATTCTAATTGCTATTCTTTTCCACGGTCTATTTCAGTTTGTCCGGTATAATAATAAGTAGTAAGTCGGTAATTGTTCGAATTTCCAAACAAGAAAGTACATTGAGTTCAAGCCGAAAAAGAAATGTCTCCATCTGAGTCCAGATTATATTTACAAATCTGCGGCAGAACAACAGACAACGTCACCCAAACTTGGTTTTTTTTATTGAATGGTTCTCAATATTTGGGTGTCCGTTGGAAAACGGACTTGTGAAATTTCGATCGATTCGTATACTTTCTTAATCATAAATGGTGAGAGTTTAACCCATTTCAAACCCTTTCCTTCAAATGCATAACTTCTCACAAGTCGCAAATGAGTCCAAATAGATATACCTAACTTTGATTAATTACCCTCCCCTGCACACATTTTTTTTCTGTTCTTTCAGAGTTCCAGTATGTGTGCATGAAAGCGAATTTAATTCAGTAATAAACTAGGCTAATTCAAAAGTTTCCAGTTTTGCCGCTAGGACTTTATGATATGTTATGGTACTTAAACAATGATCACTTCTTTTCTTCTGACAGAGTTAAGCTTCCAGTTCGACTGTTTACCTAATGGAGCCCCTATTCCTGGCGTTCCTCGTGACCATTCATCATTATCTTCTTCTTCTGCGGAGAAACAACCTTATCCAGCTAGGCAAATTCCTCCTACCGATCCTGCAATTCGTATCCGGCCGAGGTCCCCTCCTGCTAGCCGAATTACTTCACTATCAGGGAATATTTTTTCTGATGTACTAGTGTTTCCATCAAATCAACTTCCATTTATACGGATCACTCCACATGTAAATCCAAACCGGGTATTTCAGCTACGAAGATGCACTTTTCCTCCACAAGAACCACTTGAAATAGCCGAAAGACGTCATGTTTATGTTCCCATGGTAACCCAAGAACAAATTGTATTATCAATGGTTGTCGGTGATGTTTTTGCCATATTGCAGAGTAATGACTTTTTTGCTGGAATATATACATACAAAAATCGTAGGCATCACAGAGCACGGGCAAAGATAAACATAGTAAGCGGTGAGATTAGCTTATTGACCGACAATGAAATCGCAGATTCTCCAGTAGGCCCCACACACCGAATTAGATATCATTTTACAGTAGAGTGTTTAAACCAGAATCCACGACTCCATTAATTCAATTCTAAAAAAATTAAAAACTAAATTGCAGGACACTTCCAGATCCGACGTCGGGTATTTTTAAAATGCTACAACTTGCAATATTACAAAACAGTAATGGAGGAAAGATGTTGTAAGCTTACAACGATTCAACTAAAATGTTTTTCCCGATTGCAATCAGTATCGTCATTAGATTGTACATGAGTGGAACTATGTTTGTTGTTAGAAAAAAATAAAATAAAAATTTCGTTTAAAAGATTAAACAGTTTACAATTAATTAATGCTATATACAGGTAATTTCACAAAACAAAGTAATGATAAAATCTGCTGTATGGCATTGTTTAGCGGGATAAAGTTTCATTCAGACAACTTCGCGTTTTTCAAAACACGTTTCTTGTCATAGAAAAATAAAAGAGAGTTTAACCAATATTTGGTAAAAGTTTATCCTGTGAAGTTAAGTTTTGTTGTAGAAGACCTTTTATCGGAAATCCATGTATGGTTTATCTTCTGTTTTTTCTCTGTTAAATTTAAAAGCATTCTAAGTCAAAATCATAAAACAGAGCTTTTAGGATTGTGTGATTTAAAAAAAAAAATTGTTTACGAATGTAAATAAAAGATTTCCGAATGAATGTGAAGTTTGCAATCTTAATAACAATCGATAATTACTTGCAAATTGTGGATTTTACGGGGGCGTGGATTTTTTTTTAACAACTCTGTATATAAAGCTTTGCATAAGTCATAGCTCAAAGTACGCCCCAATATCAAGGGAGCCAAGTTTTATTTGAGTTAAATATTAATTAGAAAAATTCAAAAAGTCAATTCTATTCATTGAGGGATTTGGCTCATGAAATTGTAATGGAAATAAAGCTAGAATGCTTATAAAAAATAATGGTACATCTAATTGCAGTTATAGTCTTTTCATCAGTTTCAGAGAAAATTATGCCAGTAGTTGGCCTGCATGATTTTTCATTAACTAATTAAAAATCTAAGAAATTTTCTGTTTAAAATCGTAATTTATCGACAACAATTCACATGGGGATGTTTTTAGTTTGATCAGAAGATTTCTTTTTACTTTAAATTGTTGTATGTAGATAAAAAGAGATAAATAAGACAAATGCATTTTGAACTTTATAATTTTGAATCGCAAACGTCATACACCTAATAAAAAATAACCATTAAGGATATTATGAGATTATGTCAGAAGGAATTGTTTGCGGGTTATAATTTATAAGATAATGATTCGGACACCATTTATATATGTGTATGAGATGAAGAAATATGCTTCCATAGATGAGATTTACTGCGGTTCTACTGTGAGCAATAAAAGTTTAACCTTTATAATTTATATAATCTATAAAAACCCCACAATATTTGTAACGTAATAATCAATTTTTCTTCTACTTCCAAAAAATGTGGAAAGTTAATACTATGGTCTTTAGCTTGATGCTAAATTGATGCTAAATGCCTTCCGAAAAATTACAGAATGCGTGCCTTATAAAAAAATTTAACAAACTTTAATTCGGCATTTGTTTGAATTTGAGAACAAGAAACTACATTTAATTGAAGCAGAAGAGGAAATTCGTCCGACTAAGTAAGTCCGTATCATAATTACAGATATAAAGCTGAACGACAAACACAATCAACAAAACTTGAGTTTTAGATTCAATGGGTTTTATTTCAAGCAAGTCTGTTGCATCCCTGAGTTTTGACATTTCGGACGATTCTAATACTTCCGGAAACATAAATGATTAGAGTGTAATAAAAATTTCGTGATGTCAACAATATTTATTGTGCGCTTGTGTTTTCTAGATTATGACAGCTAGGCTTGACAGCGCAAAGTTTTGCTACTACCAGTTTATAATATTCCAAGACACGTAACAAAATTATTACTTTCTTTCTTCTTGCAGAGTCAAGTTTTCTGGTTCGACTCTTTACCTGAGGGCTCTTGTATCTTGTATTGCCTTCTATTTAAATTTGAAACAGGCTACGGCACGATAATAATTTTACCATATGTACTTCTTGTTTCAATAGTGTTAATAATGTTACACTATAATGTTATTCTATTAAACTTTTATATTTTTCACGCTCTTCAGACAGAATTATGTTGAAAAGTAGCACATTCATATATAATATGCATCAATAAATAATATGTTAATCCATGTTGATCCCGTGTGCATTCATTAGAATTTTAATATTGTAAAAAAAACTTTTTTACCTTCACTTTGTTCCAAAAATCAGATGGCAGATGGCAATTCTCGAAATTTGTTTATCAGTTTCCAGCACAAAATAAAATTGTTCAAAAAATCCTTTGTCGCATTGATAAGCTGTTTGAAACAAATATGTTACTTATGGCTTATTCTCAGAAAATTAATTAATATCACTTTGAACCCTATAATTGCTATTATTTCACAAGCTCTATTTCAGTTTGTCCGGTATAATAACTAGTTTAATCTAAATTGCATTCCGGCGAATAATGGAATGTATTCCTCATGATAAATAAATTTCGAAAAACTTTGGTTTGGTATTTATTCGACTTTAAGAACAAGTAAGTTCATTCAGTTCAAGCAGAAGCAGAGATTTCTCCATCTAAGTCCATATCATACTTACAGATCAGCAGCAGAACAATAGCATTACCGATTTTTTTTGATTCAATGGTTCTCACTATTCGGCTGTCCTTTCAAACACCGAAATGTAAAATTTCGATCGATTCGAATACTTTGCAAACCATAAATAATGAGTGTAACAAAATTGAAATCCTTCCATTGAAATGCATAACTTCTTACAAATAGGAAATGATTACGAATGGATGTACCCAACTTTATTAAAATCTAAAGTCTTGAATCTATTTCTTGTTGTATGCTAAGGTGTTCTACATTATTTCAATTACCCTCCCCTGCACACATTTTTTCTGTTCTTTCAGAATTCTAGTATGTGCGCATGAAAGCGAATTCAATTCTGTAATAAACTAGGCGAAGTCGAAAGTTTCCAGTTTTGCCGCTAGGAGTTTATGATATGTTATGGTACTTAAACAATGCTCACTTCTTTTCTTATGACAGAGTTAAGTTCCCTGTTCGACTGTTTGCCTAATGAAGCCCCAATGCCTGGAGTTCCTCATGACCTTTCATCATTTTCTTCTTCTGCAGAGAAACAGCCTTCTCAAGCTAGGCAAATTCCTCCTACCGAGCCTGCAAATCGTCTCGGGTCGAGGTCCCCTTCTGCTAACCTAATGACTTCACTATCAGGGAATATTTTTTCTGATGTACTTGGGTCTCTACTAAATGAACTTCCATTTACACGGATTACCCCACATGTAAATCCGGACCGGATATTTCTGCTACGAAGATACACTATTCCTCCACATGAACAACTTGAAATAGCCAAAAGACGTCATGTTTATGTTCCCATGGTAACCCAAGAACAAATTGTATTATCAAAATTTGGCGGTGATCTTTTTGCCATATTGCAGAGAAATAACTTTTTTCTGGCATATATACATGCAAAAATCGTAGGCATCATAGAGAACGGGCAAAGATAAACATAGAAAGCGGCAAGATTAGCTTATTGACCGACAATGAAATCGCAGATTCTCCATTAGGCCCCACACACAGAATCAGATATCATTTTACAGTAGAGTGTTTAAACCAAAACCAACGACTCCATTAATTCAATTATAAAAAAATGGAAAACTATATTATAAGATTCTTTCAGATCTGATGTCGCGTATTTTTGAATGCTACATGTAACTTGCAATATTACAAAACAATAATGAACATTCATTTCACCATAATTTTCAAACCTTTAATATTTTGCAAATGGTTCAGTTATTTCTTTTTAAAAACAAATAGTATAAATTTCCATTTTACTCGCTAAAATAATATTTTAGGAGTAAAGGTGTTATAAGCTTGTTACGATTCACATAAAATATTTGTCTTATTGGCGAGTATAACCTGAAGTAGATAGGAAACAATTCGGTTGTTGAATTTTTTTTTAGGAATTTTTTTTATTAACTGTATTTTAAATTTGAACTATACTTCATCAGATGTACGATTAATATAAAGTTTCTGGTTTTACACCAGCAAACAAAAAAATTCGTACATAAGTTTATCAGCGCTTACAATCAGTTCCGTCATTAGATCATACACAAGTGAAACTATTGTTCTTGTTAAAAAATAAATAAAATGAAAACTTTACTTTAAAGATTAAACTGTTTAAAATTGATTATTACTATATATAGGTAATTTCACATAGGAAAGTTATGATAAAATTTTTTGCAGCAAATCTTTTATCGGAAATCGATGCATGTTGCATGAATGTAAAGTTTGAATCCTAATGACAAGCGCTAATAACTTAAAAATTGTGGCTAAATTAAAAAGCAGCATGTCATAGGGGCCAAAACCGTCATATTACGAGAATTAAACTCAAGATTTAAAAAAAGTTTTGATAGGTATCCTGAAAAAAGGATTTAAAAATTGAAGTCCAAGGTATTTAAATGAGATTAAAATTAAATTTATAATCTTATTTAACTTCCAATAATCAATTTAATGTGAAAAATTCCTGATAATAAAATCAAGAATCTAATTGCCAAATTTGGACAGATACCATAAAATGTACCTGTCACAATCACGATTTTTAATTTTTTGTGAGACTACTATAAGAATATCACTCTGTACTCCTTTCGCATTTAACAAAATGTAATAACATTTTTATTTAAGTCTTCCTTTGATTGATCCTGGAACTTAAAAGATAGACAGGCAATTTTCTTTTTCTTTATAAATTAAAAATTACATTTTTTATTTCATTCAAGGTAGATAAAACGCGCCCGTAAAGCGAAACGAAAGTTTATTTTCGCTTCCATGAAACTTAATAATATTTTAAAACAATTTTGTTTAGATTAGGCAACCAAGGACTAGAGAATAATTTTTTTTTTTTAAATAATAAAGTAGATTTTTTATCCTCGACCAATTTTACGAAAATGTGCCTCTCAAGCAAACAGAAAAATTCGCTCTTTATTTTTACGAAAACTAATAATATTTTTATTCAACATTTTTCCTCGGCGCTTGAGCAATTCAAAAGCTAAAAATTAAATTTTACTTGTCCTAAATTAAAATTTTAATTTTTTGATTGCCGAAAGTTGCGTTTTTAACTTAAAAATTTTCAGAAATACAAAAATTATTCATAGAAAAACTTCTATTATTGATCGAACATTTTTATTATTTTTACTAGCCAAGTAAAGTTGGATATTATCTTATCTGCTATATTTTTAGAAACATTGAGACTGACTGATACAATATGAATAAAATCATTTAAAAATGATAATTTTAGTTGCTATCATCAATGTGATAACGATTCAGATAATATTTGTATATATTAAAAAAACACCAGTACGTTCTTCAGACAGACTTTTACTGAAATTTTTCACTAAAGCATTAATAAGTTTTTCTCCTGATTACCTAAAATGAAGATCGTGTATACACCCCTCTTCACCTTGATGGCCATTCTCAATTCCATTGGTAACTTAATACGTTAATATATCTGTATTAAAAAAAAAGTTTTTAGGTTTTATGCAAATAAATATTTTTCCGACGTGATCTGCATTCTGTTTTAATTAATATTCTTCAATAGGCTAGTTTAGCTTTTCTGAAATAATAATGATGAATTTGATATAAATTCAATTCGAGACATTACAGAATATATGTTTTATAGCAAATGAAATTGAAAAACAATGGTTCGGATTTTGATTGGGATAATGTTTCATAAAGGGAGTTATGCTAGTATGCACTTTATTTCTTGAATGGTTATTACGCAAATTAATGGTTAGAATTGGATAAAACTAAATAAAACAAGAACTTGGGTTTCGACTTGACCAACTGCACCTTATACGGCTTACTCCACATAAAAATCTGAATCGGATATTTCTTCTTCGAAGATAAACTTTTGATACAGATACGTCACTTGAAATATCTAAAAGACATTATGTTTATTGGCCCATAATACCCCGAAATAAAAATTGTATTGTCAACGATTAACGGTGATACTTTTGCGATATTAGCTCTTTCGGATTCGATGTTGCGTATTTTTAAAATGCTACATTTTACTTGTAATATTCGAAAACAATAAAGAAAAGTTATTTTATTGCGGGTTCCAAAGCTTCAATCTCTCAACAATGTCTTAATCATTTCTTTTGACAACCAAATAATATAATTCAAAATCCTGTTAAACAAAACAAGAATCCAAATTTTTTTATCATCAAATCACAAAAAAATCTAATGAGGGTCAATAAACCAATCTGTTGTAAACAGAATATAAATATATGTCACAATTACATTAGAAATAGAGAAATTAAAAGAAAAACAGAATTCATGAAACAGCTAGATTATTTGTAATTCATCATATTAGCATAACTTTTGTTCAACCCATCCAAATCGGTTTTTAAATTAATAGATAACTTTTTTTGTTTTTCAATATAAAGCATTTCCATGGCCTCCCTCTTTCTCTCATTACTTTCACTATGCAAAATTTGAACATTATCCTAGTCAAACTAATGATCAACATCAACAAATGCCTTTGTATATCTGACAAGAACACTTTTATAACAGCGTCCTAAACGAACATCACTTTCTTGTTCCTCTATCCTAGTATTAAGAAGTCTGCCAGTTTGTCCCACGTAATTCATCTTACAGATCCTGCAAGTGATCTTATAGACAACACCACCCTTTTCAAAATTATCTAAAGGATCTTTGCAAAAATTTATCACTGAATCTATTTCAAATGAAATGCGAAAAATAGTATGAATTTCAAATTTTTTAAACATAAGTTCAATAGTTTTAGAAATTGGACAAAAAATGGAAGACAAAAGTATTAAACGAACTATATTCCTTTAACTCTTTTTGATCTTTTACAAGGAAATTATTAATCTCTTTATTTTTGATTTGTTGAACTGTAATTGCAATATGTTTCTCAATTCAGTTTTTTGGATAATGATTCAGAAAAAGGATATTCCTAACAATATTCAAATTTCTTGTGTGAAATAAATAATGGGAAAAACCTAGAGCTCTGTCAACTAAGTTTCTATCAATGACGACCTGTAACTTTTCCAGAGGAACGCATAATAAAGTATCGTCGACAAACCGAAAATAAAAAGGCAAAACAAAATCTATTCTCCCAAAAACAAATACCTCCAAATCTTCCATCACTAGTTCTGCCAAAATCGGAGAAATGACTGAACCTATGGGAGTACCAGACTTCTATCCATAGAAAGATCCATTAAATTTAAAATAAGTTGACTCCATTATAAAAACTATCCCTTTAATAAAATCTTTTTGACATAAACGAGTACGGGCTTTTATATTCGTACATCTATTTAAAATTGCCTTTTCAAGTAATTCAAGGGATATACTCGGAAAAATTGCAATAACATCCAAAGAAATCATTACATGGTCATCCGGAACCTTTTTTTGAATGATACTTTTTAGCAATTCCCAGCTATTCTTGACATTATATTTAGAAGTTGTGATAGAGTCCCTGAGAATCCAATTGAAATTTTGTTCTAGAAATGTAATGGGAGTATTAATAGTTGAAATAACTATTCTTAAGGGATAGCCATCTTTGTGCATCTGGCTCAACCCATAACATCTAGCAAGAACTGTGTCTTCAGTATTAATATCAGTCCATCTTATATCCTTTCCCAGAAGTTTTTCCTTTCTCCAATTGTCAATCATCTTAAAAGTGTTTTTTTTTTAAATTTTTTAACGGATTTTCATGTATGAATTCAAAATTATCATTATCAGAAAGCAAATTCTAAATTTCTCCCTGATATAATTTGAATGTCTGTAAAATTAACAAACCAAGGATTTTTACCTCCTTTTTCAAAAATCCTATGTAAATTTAAATTTTGTTCTTGAACACTATTTTGCTGATGAATTAAATTTGAAAGTTTGTTATTATGTTTTACATCGCCGCTTAAAAATCTTTGATTGAGGAGAATCTGATGCTTTAAAAGATTAATAATTTCATCTTGTTGCAAACAAACTTCTAATTCACTTCTTATTCTTGAAATTCTTGACTTTAAAAAATTAACATGATTTGAAACAGCTTTGATAAACAAATTTAGCAGAGAAAATTTAAAATTGAGAAGAAAAAGAGAAGGAAGGGGATGTGGTTGGGTGTCTTCTCATTTTTCTTTCCTCTTTTTTATTTTTGTCCGAAAATTTTATTTTGTTTTTTTGTTTTTTTCAGATTACAATAAGATTTTTGGTTTTCGTTTATTCGTTGTGGTCTAAATTTGGTCGTTGGATTCTTGTTCTATTTAAGAGGTTTTTGCATCAGTTTCATTATTGGACGTTAAATGGGATTAAAATAATATCAAGTTCCATTTTTCTCCCAAATTAATATTTTTGGAGGAAAGATGTTATAAGCTTGTTATAATTCACATAAGTTATTTGTTGGAGTTTTTTTTTAATTTAGTTAATTAACTGTATTTAAAATGTTTAACATACGCCACTAGAAGTACGATCAATATAAAGTTTCTCGTTTTAGATCAGAAAAAAAAGAATTCTGACGTAAGTTTACTAGCGAATACAATCAGTTCCATCATTAGATAGTACATAAATAAACCTATTATTGTTGTTAGAAAAAATATTAATTTTTTTCAAATATTTAACTTTTTTAAATTGAATAATGCTATACACAGCTTATTTAAGATTAAAAGCATTATTCGATGTAATAATAAAACCAAGATATTATAATTAGATCGTATTTTAAAATATTTTTTACGAAAACGCAAAAGAAGCATGTCTACATGAATTTTACATTTGCAGTCCTAGCTAGAGGTGAGCCAGAAACGAAAGTAAATTAAAAAAATTGTCGAAAATTTATGGGTTTTAAAGATTTTTCAAGAAATCCAAAATTGTGAGGAATATTCTTGTTAGTTTACAAAGAAAATTGCCATAAATGTACATCAGATAGTTTTTTTTGTGAATTTAGCTTTCACTTGGTAATGATTATGCCAAAGCGAATGGCCACGTCCTCGGTTGCACCTCTGCACCAAGAGGTTCTGCTGTTTAGAGTTACAATATTTAATGAGCGATCGCAGACAATTGTTCATAGATGCTTCCGAAAAAATTCAAGGTGAGGCGTATTAACCGTGCCAAAAGCAGAACGGGACCTGTTTGAGTTCTCTTGCAAGAGTATCTTTACGATATCCGGCGACCTTCTAGAGTATGCCATGATCCAACAAAGCATGGTCCTGCCAGGCGCAAGTAAAAAAAAGTCAACCAATGAGATTCGGCACCCTAGGGCACCCGACCTTTCTGACATCATGGATCGAGTGCGGCAGTGGGCTTTCCCTTCCATTCGCGCCAATGCAGTGAGTATGGTGGGGGGCATCGGTTCATTCCAAGTCACTCCAAGTCGAACGTATTTGAGCATCGAATTGGCGGGACCATGGTTTGTTGGATCATGAGAGTATGTAGGGTGAGAAGATCTGCTAAGGCAAAGGAACCCTTTCTCTGGCGGTTTCTAGGAACAAGAATAACACCAGTTCCGTCTTCGCCCAGTGTCTCCAGAACGTGGCATTTTTCGGCCCCCACCACTCTCCCATCTGGGAGCGTCACATTCAAACGTAGCGTGTCGGTGAGGCGGCTCTGCTACATGTTGCATAGGCCAGCCTCCTGTAGAGCCGAAATTGCACGAGCAGGAACCCGAGCTCTCCCGACTTCACGAATGACGATCTAGCTGCTCCTCAAATCTATTTAGGTATTAAAATCCCGAGTTATCGGGTCTAAAATGTTTGAAATTTAGTGCTGCATGCCTTAGTCATATTTTTAATAAGCAATTGAATTTTAACAAACGAAAAACAAATTTTCAACAAAATAGATGAATTTTCAACCTAAGAAATTACTTTAAAAAATACAGTTTTGAACTTAAACACTGTACTTCATACTGAAGTTTGCAGTTGAACAAATTAATTTTTAAATTCAAATAAATGCGAATTTTTAACAAAAGAAATTAGTTTTTACCTAAAACAAATAAATTTTTAATGCAGAATAATTCGCCAACAAAGAAAATAAATTCATAACTAAAAAGAAAATTTTTCAAGAAAAAGAAGTGTCAACAAAATTGTTGAATTTTCATCTATAGAAAAGAATTTTCAACTAAAACAATACGCATTCGATCAAAAATTGAGTAGTCAAACTTTCAGATAAAAAATGCAATTTTCAACAAAGGAAATTAATTTTCCACTAAAATGATAATGTTTCAGAGAAAAATTGAATAGAAAAAATTTTGAGTTGAAAAATAATTATCAGCACCAAAAATTCAGTTTCAACAAAATATTTAAACTTCCAAGCAAAAAATTTAATTTGCAAACAAATAATTTAATTTTCAAACCAATAACGGTTACTTTATAAGTTTAAAAATGAATTTACAACTAACAATTTTTCAGAAAAATAGTTTAATTTGCAAAAAAAGTAGATGAACTTTCAACCATTTTATACCAAAATAAAAGAAGTTTCACCACAAAATGCATTTTCATCCAAAGAACTATATTCTTGATTGAAATAGATAAATTTTCAAACAAGAAGAATAATTTTCCACCGAAAAAGAAGAATTTTTGACTGAGAAAGGTCAATTTCCTACAAAAAAAATGCTACAAAAATTATACAGTTAAATCTTTAGTATAAGAAAACGTTTTTTCAACAACAACAAAAATCTAATTTCCAACAAAACAGTTAATTTATAAACAATAATAGTTATTTAAAAAAATTAATTTTTAAATAGTTTAATTTTGGTTGGAAGACAGAAATTTTCAACTGAAAAATGTTTTAAAAAAACACACATAATCGAATTTACAACAGAATAGTTCCGTTTTTAAACATATAGTTGGATTTTCAGCTAAAAAATTATTTTTTAACCAAAATTAAACAAAAAATTTCAATTTGATAAGATTAAAAAGTTTTGAAAAACGTTAATAATCCAGTAAATTCAAGAAATATTTAGAAAAATGCAAGACATTCGAATATAATTTTAAATTTAAATTGTTTATAAGTTCTACACTGTTCTTTAAAATTTTAGGAAATCGTTTGATGTATTTGAAAATCTGCTCGAATTTTTTTCAAAGTATATTTTTTTAAATAAAAATTATTTAAAATTTTTACACCATTATTTGAAAAATAATTCTGTTTTTGTAATCTTGTCAGACATTCTAATCTCTAATCTTTGAAAATTATTCAAATTTTTCTTGATTTCTTTTTTAATTCTGCAAAATAAACAAAAATCCCTTTAAAGTTTCTCAGATGCTTTGAGTATATTTGAAATCTTTTTCCATGTTTTGAAATGTTTAAAAATAATATTTTCAAATTAATTATTTGAAATAAAAAAATATGTTAATTATTCCTCTAAAAATCTTTACAAGCTTTAATTATTTTCGAATCTTTTTTAAATTTTCAATTTTTTAGAAATTTAAATCGTTAAGAAGTGTAGATTTTCAGAGATTTAAAAAAAATAAACTTTAGAAGCTTCAAGGGAATTCCGAATATTTATATATTTATCAAATATTTATTTGATATTTTAAGGTATAATCGCAATTTTGAGGATTTTAAGAGAAAAAGCCAAAAAGTTATTAAATTTAAAGCCTTGAAATACTTATCTCAATATTAAAAAATTTAGCTTTTACAATTTTATTTTAATTGTAAATAATAATAAGTAAAAAAAATTTAAAACGTTTTAAATTCTTCAAGATATTGGTAACTCTCTCGAATTTTTATCAAAGATTTAAAAAAATTATTTAAAATGTAAAAGAAAATTTCCTTATAATGTTCTACATTTTGCTAAGCATCTTAAAAAACCTTGTTCTCCTGAAACCTTTCGAATATCTTTTAAATTTCCTAAAGTTTATCTTGCTCATAGTACACTTTTTTGAATAAAAATTATAAAACATTTTTACACCATTATTAGAAAAATAATTCTGTTTTTTTAATCTTGCCAGACATTCTAATCTTTAAACTTTAAGAATTATTCAAATTTTTCCTGATTTTTTTTTAATTCTGCAAAATAAAAAAAAAATCCTTTAAAGTTTTTTAGATGCTTTGAGTATATTTGAAATCTTTTGCCATGCTTTGAAATGCTGAAAAATAATCTTTTCAAATCAATTGTTTAAAATAAAAAATTATGTTAATTGTTCCTTTGAAATTCTTTACAAGTTTTAATTATTTTCGAACCTTTTTAAAATTTTTTAATATCTCTTAAACTTAATCAAATTTTAAATATTCACGTTCCTTAATTTTTCTAAAGTTAAGTAATATGGAAAAATTACAAAATTTTGCTTCAAAATATTTTACGTACTTTTTAAACATTTTAGGAAATAATAAAAAATGCTTTGTAATCTTTTTCCTATTTCCTCTTAGAATTTATTCCAAAGCAATTATTTATATTTTTTCTCAAGGAGTTTCTTTCATTATCTTTCATTATCTGAAAGTCCTTCGTTTATCGACTTTTATTATTATTTGTTCATTTTACATAAGTACATATCTATTATATCTTATCAAAATTTAATGTACAAATCTTTAAAGTTAAGTGTATTTAAATACTAAAATTTTTAACGTTTACAAATTTTTAGAAATAATTTAATAAATTTTACTTGTAATTAAAATAAATTATTTTGAAATTTCATTTAACTTATTCCAAGTTATGTTTTTTGAATTTTTAAAATTTATGTAATTACTTATTCTTATTGAAAATAATTGAACCTCTTGCGATTAAAGGCAGGGATTCGGCTTGAGAAAAAATGTGCTGAAAGTAATGTACAAAACAATCATTCGAATTTTAATTTTAAAGACTGATAATTGTACACAATTTCCTGGCGCATCTTTCTTATTCTTCTACAAGAATTTTTAGGTTTTTCATTTTTTTAAATCAGTTTATCTTACGTTTCTAAAACTCTTCTGAAGTTTAAATTCTTTTTAATCTCATCAATTCTCATCAATTCTACTTAATATTTCTTGAATTTATTTGATTATTTAAATTAAAAAAATTTAATGTTATCGAATTAAAAAATGTTCATTTTCAAACCCTCTACACTCTTTTTTTAAATTTTAGAAAATTGTTTGATGTGTTTAAAAATGATCTTTAATCTTTTTTAAATTACATTTTTCAAAATAAAAAATCATTAAAAATTTTCACAAGATGATTAGGAAAATAATTCTTTTTCCTAATCTTGTCAGGTCTTCTTGTCTTTAAAAATTATTCAAATTTTTCCTGATTTTTTTTATTTTGCAAAATTAAAAAAATTGCCTTTAAAATTGTTCAGATACTTAACAATTTTTAACGTGTTTTTTAATGTTTTGAGATACTTTAAAATAATCTTCTATAATTAATTTTCCGAAATAAAAAATTATTTTAATTATTTCTAGGAACCTAAAATAACTTTTTTCATTTTCGTGAAAACTCACAAAATTCTTGAACATTTTTTCGATTTTTATCTATTTATTTCAATCTTACCAAATCGAAACATTTTGCTTTAAAATCTTCAGATTCTTTATTGACAATTATAAACATAGTTTAAAATGTTTTAGAATTTTTTTAAATTAATTTTTCAAAATAAAGAATTATATTAATTATTCGTAAAAACCTAAAAGAATACTTTTATTTTCGTGAAGCCTTAAAAATTCTTTTCAAAACCTTCACAAATTTTAACTATTTTCTAATCGTTTCCAAATTCCTGAATATCTCTTAAGCTTACGTTAATTTGAAAGAACATTTTTTAAACCAAAATAAATTTTTTTAAAAGTACAACAAAATAGCGCAAGAAGGATTAATAAGAATTAATTTCCTTATTTTTTTCTAAAATTATAGAACATAGCAAAATTGCCTGAACTCTCATTCGGGCTACGTTTGAATGTGTCGCTCCTAGATGGGAGAGTGGTGGTGGTCGAAAAATCCCACGTTCTGGAGACGCTGTCTCGGCCTTGGTCGTGGTCGGTTGTGTTTGTGAGTGCGCTCTGTGTTTTCATTGAACGCGTGTATCGTTTTTTCTTGCGATTACTTCTATTTTTAAATGTCGAGTGCTAGTTAAAATCTCTGGAAGAGTTTATCTAAATGCACCCTTCAAACCATGGATGCTCAAATTAGTGATAATACCCAACGTCAACACACCTTTACAGTCTCGAACCAAAAAGATCCAGCAAACTACACGAACAGCTATGCGGCTGCAGGAGAAAGAGATTCATTCCCCAGAAAGGACCAAGCCATCGTCATTTAATTGAAACAGAAAATCCCATTAAAAGAGTACACAACTGAAATCGGAAAACTGGTTGGATCAACCAATATTAGAGTTGAATCCAAAATTTGCAACGATCGAGTATGTATGTTCCTAGCCAGTAAACAAGTAGCGGATGAACTTACAGATAAACACAAATGAATCAACATTAGGGGATACTCATTAGAGCTACGATCTTTGTTTACCAAACACAAGAAGCTTATGTTATCAAATGTCTGCCCTGTTATCCCGCACAATGTTATTATAACAGCGCTTCAAGACATAGAAATAGCAACAACCTCCCAATTAACCTTTGTAAGAGCTGGTTTATCTGAGGCTGTTTTCACTTATATACCTAGTTTTGGAAGACAGGTATACATACACCATGATAGTGTCTCAAAAATTTCAAATTCTTTGCAAGTAAACAACAAGGACACCTCTTATCGGATGTGCCTATCAACAGACAACTTAACATGCTTTATGTGTAAACAAGCAGGGAATAATGATAAAAATCGCAAAAATGTTCCGGATAAGACATCTGCCAAACTAAATCCTTTGAACCCTACTCGAACATCTGCACAACTCACTGATTCAAATAATATCCTCATTATCATAACATATCAGTGTGCAATCAGTTCGAAGATTTCCTAAAGCTTCTTTAACACCACTAAACACAGGTAGTAAACGCCCTGCTCTTTATTATACGCGCTCTTCTACAATATAGGACAAACAGGTCATTCAGGAAACTTGCTTAACAACAAAAATCCAAAAATCAAAAGAAAAATAAAACCACCACATCTGACGACGAAAAGAACATTGCCAGTCTATTAGAACCAATTAGAATAAATTTAGAAGAATCTACTTTAAATATCCCCTTAATTACACAAAAAACAAAAGCTTCTTGGACAAGGCTACGGGCGCTTCTGATCCTACCATTATAGCAAAAGAATACACTGATGGCATTCCGTCTCTCATTTCCATGATCAGAGAACTATATCCTAATCACGCGAACCGATCTGCAAAGTACAAAAGTACCCAAATAAGAAACTTACTAGAAAAATCTTTTAAACGAGTCCTCACTTTTTTTCTGGAAATGATTCTCTATAAATGTTTGAAGACAACGATGATTAAAAATTTCCTTGCTTGAACCTATCAAATGGCTCTGGAAATTATTCAGTGTAATCTAAACGGCTTTTAACTTCGCCGCAAACATTTCCAACTACTTATCGGAGACCGAAACCCTTCCATAATTTGATTACAAGAAACAAATTTTAAAGATTCCTTCTATGCAAACGTCATGGGATACAACTCTGTCTCAAAAAATGTTTACACTATAAGGAAATATCTCTTAACACTAACTTGGAAGCTGTATTTTATAAGGTGATTTCAATAGTCACAACCAAATTTGGGGATCAAATCATGTCGACTCAGGGGGAAAGAAAATTGAGAAACTTTTGAATAGTCCTGAAATCATTCTTCTAAACAATGGTCAACTTACTTATTTCAATATTTCGAATGCCTCCGTCAGTTCGATAGATCTATACTTTTGCAGTTCAAGCATAGCTCACAGGTTAAATTGGGAAGCTTTGGAGGACCTTTACGATAGTGATCACTTCCCTATTAAATTATAACTACATAACCCTAATCTTACTTTATATAATTACACTCCGAGACAAAACTTTAAAAACGCTGATGGCGAACTATTTCAAACTACAATTGATACAAAAATTGATCAATTAGAAATTCCTTCGGTTCAAAATAAACACAAAATTGACAATATTGTTACTGAATCAATGGTCGCTATCACTGAGGCTACTGATCTATCAATCCCGAAAACGTCTCGCGAATCATTCCAAAAACATGTAGCTTGATGGAACTCTGAAGTTGAAGAAGCTATTAAACAGAAAAAAGCACGCTTATAACGTATCTAAGAAACACAAAACCACTGAAAATAAAATTGAACTGAAGAAGTTCCAACCCATCTCAAGGAGGATAAGCAAACTGAGTAGTAGGAGTTCGTGGATCACCTTAATTTTTTCACTAAGATATAATACGCCAAGCTCCGTGGCTTGGAAAAAGATAAAAGCAATCTGAGGAAGCTCAACCACTATGCGTAACACAGTCCTGGAAAAAATGGATGGTTCGATTTCGTCTGACTCGACTGAAATTGCTGACGAACTGGCCGACAAGTACGCTTCTAATTCCAGTCACGCAAACTATGACCACAAATTTTTCACCTTTAAACTTAAATATGAAGACATCATGGACTCAAGATTTGAAATAAACAAAAACTCAGTTATGAAAAAGTCTCTTCTATTGAACGAAATCATGTCAGCATTCAAGCAATCAAAAAACTTTAGTACAATACCTTACAAAATACCTAACACCTTCTTTAAAAACCTCTCCCCAAAAAACCTACAATAACTTCTTGATGTGTATAACTGTACTTGGATTTACAAAGTTTTCTTAGAAAGATAGAGAGAATCTTTTATCTCTCTTATCCATAAACCAGGAAACGACCAATTAAAAGCTAGTATCTAACAAGCTTTTTAGAAAACAAAGGATTTTTTTATATCCACCAGAGTGCATTTAGATAGCACCGATCTACTCTTGACTCTTTAATAAATCTCGAAACAAGTATACCTGATGCATTTGTCAATGGCCAACATCTTCTGGCAGTTTCACTAAACATCGAAAAATGCTACGAAATTGTTTGGAGAAATAGAATACTTCATACACTTATGGATAATTATGTTGATGGTTCAATATTAATCTTTATAAAGAACTTTCTTCTGGAAAGATTTATCCAAGTCTGAGTAAATGGTCACTTATCCAAAAGAATAAAACTTGAAAATGGAGTACCCCAAGGATCTGTCCTCAGTGTCACTCTTTTCTTATTAACCTTCAATGATGTCACCAATTGTATTGCTCGACCAATAGGAAAAATGATTTCGCCGATGATCTGGCATTCTACTGTAGTGGGAAAAATCTCACTATTACACAAGAATTAATCCAGAGGTGTTTCAATACTCTTCGAAAGTAGTCTGAAAAAACTGGTTTCAATGTTTTTAAAACCAAAACTCAGTGCATCTTATTTTCTAGAAGCAAATCCTATGACTAGCCTCCCTCACTACATTTGGAAAACCATAAGCTGAAAATAGTAGATACAATTAGAATTCGCTGAAAGAAACTGGGCAGCTGATCAAAAACTACTGGTCAATACCTACAAAGCCGTTGTTAGATCCAAAGTAGATTATAATTCTATAATCTATAATTCAGCGAATCTAAACGCTTTAGAATGTCTCCCATTTATAATCTTGGAATCAAAATTTCTATAGGAGCATTTTTCTCAAGTCTAGTTGATAGCATCCCCTTCAAGGCGGGTGAATCTCCTGGAAACTACGAGGACTACTTTGTGCTTCCAAAGATTGCTTGCAGAAGGTTCTACATTTTTCCGTACTGGGAATTTCAAGTACCAACCAACATTACTGATCTTTTTAAATTTCCTAGAAACAAAAATAACTTTGAAAAGTACAAAAATGCACTGACTGAGATCCTCAACTCCTTTTTAAATCACACTCAAATATATACTGATGGAACTAAATCAAACCTCGGATGTGGTTGCTCGGTTGTCACACAAGATGAAAAATTTCAAAATAAACTACCTGAGTTTTATAATATATTTAGATGTGAAACTCATGCTGTTTTGCAGGCTATGAAATTTATAGATAAATGTTATTACTTCCATTTTGTCATTCTCAGTGATTCCTTGTCTTTCATTGAGGCCATTAAAAATACAAGTAACTTTGATCACATCGACCAAGAATTACAAGAGAACTTCTACAACCTGAAAAATCGAAGAAAAGAAAATATTCTGATTTGGATTCTATCTCACATGGGTATTGAAGGGGATGACAATGCTGACCCTCTAGCTAAATCTGCTTGCGCACTTCCAGAGCCTGCAGTTCCAGTACCTGTATACTACAAGGATCTTAAAGTATGGATCTCTTATGCTATTAAGACCTTATGGAATGAACAATGCAAGAACAGTATAACCACCAAACTACACTTGATCATAAAGGACATTTTCGAAGAAAATCAGATCCTTTTAGAAGACCGAAAGGATCAAGTGACACTCACTCGACTAAGAATTGGCCACACAAAGTTGACACACTCCTATCTAATTACAAAAAGTGTTTCAGAAAACTGTGATACCTGCGAAGTACATGTCACCATCAAACACATACTAGCGGAATTCTCAAATTATACAACAAAGCGAAATCAACATAAAATTGGAATAGATCTCAAGCGAATGCTCACTCATCCAGTTATAGTACCTTCAGCAATGCGCTCAACTTCCTTGATGATGTTGGAATCCACAATTTAATCTACCAGGTGTATACATATGAAACCGGTATTGCCATCTAGCGGCCAGTAGGCACACTTGTAGGCACTGTTGGAACTTACCATTTGTACTAATTGGCGTATTGTCATCTGTCAACAATATCCAATACCAAACATTTCAAGTTTCATATGACATCGTAATTTTTTTCGCTCTTGAAAATGTCGAAATACGT
>NC_046664.1:25814272-25824656 GCF_010883055.1 Belonocnema kinseyi
TTTGGAAAGGTATCCATAAATTGCCTGAGAGGTGGACAAAATGTGTAGCCAGCGAGGGCGCATACTTTGAATAAAATATTTGTTATCATTCTCTTGAAATCACAGAAGTGGATGCGACTCTAAACGTCTAATTGATAGAAATGAAAGAATAACACCACCCAAACGAGTTGTAGATGCGGTTTATATAGATCCAATTTCAGATACAGACGAAAATGGGTCACACACTTAACAAAAGAAATATAATGACAATCATGCAGTACATCTTCAAAAATATACGGGTTTTATCTGACGCAAGGAGAACACAGAAGATAGAGGGGGAGGGGGGAGTAAAATTTTTTCCTTTTACTTATCGCAAATGTTTTGCGGTCTCCCTGTTTTTTTAAATCCGCGCAAGCCTGATAAGGTCAAAAATTTCTTAGAGAAAGGTTTATAATAAAATTATAAACCGCTTTAAGGAGCTGTTCATTCCTGTAACATCTAAGGAGCATAATTCGTGAAAAGAAAACACTGAGGGTCATAAACCATTTCACTGCTGCAGGTTCAGATGACTTCAAGAACTTTTGGTGGACGAAGCTTACTTTTACACTTCGAAATCTAGTCTGCATCTTCACCTCATATCCAAAGTCGGAAGTGCTCTTTTTGCAGTGGCTGGTATTAGGACACACTGTGCTTCTACTGAAAAAGGCGACTTGTCCAATCCAAGAAACAACAGACCAACAACATGTCTAAATACGCTCTATAAGATTTTTACAGCTGTCCTGCTATAAATGAAAGGATTGTTCTGAGAATTCGCCTTGTGTGGGAAATGATGTCCGAACAATGTAGCACGCAAGCAGGCCTTGCAGTCTGCTGAAAAATCCTGCTTATTTACCAGTGCATCTCCAAAGACGCAGCATTCCACCAGTGCTGCTTTTCAATTGTCTCGTTTGACTTCTAAAAAGTTTTCAATTCAACCTACCATAGACACCTTATCTCTCTATTGCAAAGAACACGTAAGATGCATCGAGATTGATGCTCGCTCGAAAAACTAGATTAACAATCTAACTTGAAAACTATCATGTTCCAACGTATAGCGTCACCTTCCGGAATCGCAAGCATAAGTCCATGACTTAAGGTTTATCTGAAACCAGGACAAATTACTGACGTTCCTAACCTTGATGCTAGAAAGACTTATCTATACCTGTGCGAGCCTCAGCATCGCATTCAGGAGAAGGAAAGATTCAGGAGATATTAAGAGAGATCCAGACCCGCATTCATTAGTTCAGGAGGCTTTTTGAATCAGATGCAAATGTCTCCTTTAATAAATTTGGTCGTCCAATCCGGCTTACAGTGGTCAAAAATCATGGAAAGTTGGTCATAATAAAAAAAAATTTTTCGCCATTCGAAAATTCCAGTATCAGTAGTGGTACCCCTAGCGTCGTTTAAGATTGTTAGTTACGAACAGATGTTGGTAGAACCAACTTCAGCCTCTCTGTTTAATAGACGTCAAACGCGTCAAAAAGTCAAACACGTCGCGACAAATAAAACCAGTTCTTCAGAAGTTCACAGTTTTTGAATAGAGAGTCCAATTTGGATGCCACAAAATGGATTGTTCTAGCAAATGTAAGTACTTTCAGCTATACAAACTATCAAAGAGCTTGACAAAGATAAATATGAAATATGGTTAAGTAATTGACTGCAGTTTTGAAATGTTGAAGATAAACTTACGCTGATAAAAACAGAGTTTAGAAAAAAGTCTTGATAGATCGGGCCCTATTCTTTTATCTCAATAATAAATTACGAAATTCTGCAAAACATATCAAAAATTGAACTGCCGGAAGTTGCCGGTTTGCGCTCGGGGAATTTTTTCTATGAAACGGACAGTTACGCCCACAAATGCCCGTTACACAGCTCAAATAGAAGCTCGAAAAGAAATATTCAAACTGGTTTTCCGCAGCAATTAGGACTTCTAGTAGGTGTCCCAAAACAGGGATATGTGAGCTCGAATGATGTAAATACGGCGCGCCGTTTTTACGAAAACTCTCAAATCTCGGCATCCATTACCGGAATAGATAAAATTTTGATTAATAGGTTTCATGAAATACTTCAGGTTATTTCGTGCGACTTTGATATTAACATTGTCAAGTTTGAAGAATACGCTTTGTAAACTGCTCGGAGATTTGTTGAATTATATCCATTGTATAACATGCCTACAAGTATCCATAAAATTTAATACATAGGTCAGATATAATTAAAACATCCTTGTTGCCTATAGGACAAATGTCTGAAGAGGCGTAGGAATCTTGTAATAAATTTATCAAAAAGTTCCGTCAGAATTTCAGTCGAAAATGTAACAGAGAAAAAACTATGGAGGACGTTTTTCGTTGTCTGTTAATTAATTCTGATCCTCTTATTTCAAGCCTGCGGAAGCTGCAGCTAAATAAAAGAGATCATTGTCGCCTGAAGCAATCGAATTGTTAAAAGAACCCTCACTTGAAATCACAAATGTGCTATCTCTATCGGCAGAGGAAGCAGTCTGCAGTGACTGTTTATTTCTCGTAAAAGAAATATAGCATTCTTGATAAACAGACTTATAACAGCCTGAAAGAGACATTTTGTCCTAAAAAGATTCATTAAAACACAAAATTCATACGCCATTTTGTATCCACCATTTTAAATACACTATTTACTTTATTATAAATTACACAAAATTCATATCCTTCTTATTATACTACTGTCTATACTTATTATATTACTCCTAAAACACTCGAGCAAAGAAATTTCTCATAAAATAGTTACATTTAACATTTATAGCCAGTTTGGTGGTTTTTTTACGAGATCTATAACCTTTATCCGTCAATTTGTACTCACTATTTTATTTTTTCGTAAGGCTATAATAATATCAAGATTAAATTGCGCTTCCAGAAACCTACAAATCGTGATTTTCATTCGAGTAAAATTGAATTGCATGAGTATCAGCCGCCATTTTGTAGCCGCCATATTGTTTTCAAAAACTAATAAAATATTCATGATCAGCGACCCCAAAAACCACCGAGTAGGGAAATTTACTGCGAAATAACAATAATTTATAATTATGGCCAGCTTTTTGAGATTTTTGACCTCTGTGCGCCGGCGTTAAAAAATATATGCGTATGCGGTAGAATTGTTGGATTTCAAACAATAAAAATAAATTTTCAACTAAAACTGTTAATCATACGCATGGCCACGTCTTAAAACTACAAGTTATGTAGACACTTTGAAATTACAACTTCAGTCCAGTGAAATCCTCAGACACGGAGCGAACCAGGAATAACAGCTCTCTGCATTCATCTCGTAAGTGAATATTTCATTTCTGAACCATCAGTATATTTTCAACTTATATACATATTGTAAATATTCGAGAAACTTACAAGTACAATTGACAGTTTTCTGTTACAAATCGAAATTAATAAACAAAAATTCATATGGAGAAGTTTTTATTTGACCGAAAAATTCGCTTCTGCTTTCAAGACATCTAGTCTAAATATAATGTAACTTTATAAAAGGAAGTGTCTTAACAGTACAAGATATTAGCAATTAGATCGCAATATTAGCAATTTTAAATCGCAATCGTGATATACGCAATGAAAAAATATCCATGGAGGCTATTATAAGATATATTATTATCTTTGAGGGTTGACAAAAACTATGGAATTTATTTATGAAATATAAAATATGATAATCCGAGAAGGTAATGTCAGAAGGAGATAATACATGAGGTAACTTTTGGGATACCACGCACACACACACGCACGCATATAATTTTTAATTATTTACCGGAGTTCTGCCGCCAGCGATGGATATTTAACCCAATTATTTAATTACATAATCTCTAAAAAATCACAGAACATTTCTGAGATACATAGTGGGCGAAATTTGCCATCAAAGTATTAATCAGTTTTTTTTTAACTTCAAAATAATGTGGATCGTTTATAGTTCGGTCTTCACCTTAGTGCTCATCCTTAATTTTATTGGTGAATATAAAACTAGAATATCCATAATTTTGAAAACGCTTTTGAACTTTTCTAAAATAATTTATTGGTCTGACGTTGTGACTGTTCTATTCCAATTGCTATTTTTTTCTAGGCTCTGTTTGTTTTTTGTCCGAAATAATCATGAATTTAATCCTAATTATTTCGGCGAATAACCGAAAGCGTGTATTATGAAAAATGAAGTTAAAAAAACGTTTCTTTGGCATTTGTCTTAAGAGAAGAACAAGAAAGTACAGAGTTCATGCAGAAACAAAAATTTCTCCTTTTGAGTCCGAATCATGCTACACCATAAATGATGAGAAAATCAAAAAATGGTCACGCGACTCTTTAAATACATAACTTTTTAGAAATCCGAAATGATTCCTAATTAATAAATCAAATTTCGTACTTCCACAATATTAAAGATTTTCAGTTAAAATAACCAATTATGCCAGTACGATTATATTCTATGCAAACGTGGCTAGAAATTTTAAGAGATTAATTCACGGAAGCGGGTGATTTTTAGACCTACAACTCTTACGCTATTCAAAGTCTCTGGCTCTATGATTAAAAAGCATTGCATTCGAGACCTAAACGCAAAGGGGCGTGGTCTAAAGCCTAAAAATTTGAAACCTATGCTTTAAGAGCAAGGATTCCGAGATTTTATTTCTCGCGCCAAATTGTCATATAATCAAGAAGTAGTCCCTCGAATTGATCTCCCGAAATTTCCCTCCTTGAAGATACTCACAAAAATTATTATTTCGTTTCTTCTTCTAGACTCAAGCTTCCAGTTTGACTGTTTACCTGATGGGTCCCCTATTCCGGGCGTTTCTCGTAATCGTCCATCTTCTTCCTCTTCTCAGAAACAAAATTTTCCAGCTACGAAATTTTCTCCAGCCGAGTCTTCTATTCGTGCCAGTTTCAGATCTCCTCCTGCCAGGTTAATAACTTCACTATCAGGGTATATTTTTTTTGATGTACTTGGGTATCGACTTGACCAATTGCCATTTATTCAGCTTACTTCACATAAAAATCCGAACCGGTTATTCCTGCTTCGAAGATACACTTTTCCTCCAGATACATCACTGGAAATAACCATAAAACGTAATGCTTATGGACCCATGGTAACCCAAGAACAAATTGTATTATCAACAGTTGATGGTTATGTATTTGCGATATTAGAGAATAATTACTTCTTTTCTGGAATTTATTCATATAAAAAGAGTAGGCAACCTAGAGCACGAGCAAAAATAAACATAGTAAGCGAAGAGATCAGCTTATTGACCGAAGAAGAAATCGCAGAATCTCCAGTGGGTGCCAACCGCAGAATCAGCCATTATTACACAGTAGAGTGTTTAAACAGCCCTCGATACCATTGATTTATTCACAAGAAAATGCAAGACTATAATATAAGATTCTTTCTGGTCCGACGTCGCGTTTTCTTAAAATTGTATGTGTAACTTGCAATATTACAAATAAATAATAAAAAGTTATTTTGTTATGGTTCCCAAGGCTTCAATCTTTGTTCAATTCCTTCGATATTTCTTTCCTAAAACAAATCATATAAATATATAAGGTGTGAGTGTAGAGCAGGTAGAAATCTTTAGTTGAAGATTTGAGTAAAGTAGATGGTCTTGATTCCTAAAAGTCGTTATAAAATAAAAAAATTTCAGCGCTAACCAGGTTATACTTTGTCTATTTTGTATTTCTTCTAAAGATAATATTAAGGTTGTTGTCTATAAATATGAAGAATTTTAAAACTGCGCATTTTAAACTTGATAAACACGGATAAAAATCGCGATTTATAACTCCCTTGATATGAATAAAAAATCATTTTTCACTTTCAAATTTAAAAGATTTTTTTATTAACGTTTAAAAAGTATGTATACTTAATATTTTTTTTCTTATCGAAAGTAATATTATTAGCATATGTTGTTGGTGAAGTGGTGGTTTTGGATATTGTTGTCTATTAATTTTTCTGTAAATTCATTTTATTTCAAGCTTCCGCCCTGTGACGCATGGCTTCACCAGGAATACAATACATAGGACAAGGGACCTGGACATATAAAACAATTTTATAATAATATTTAACAATTTCGGGCAGAACTCAATATTGCTAGGGTGTTGGTACAGAAGTATAGTTCAAATTTTTTAATTTTGGATTTGCTAACATTTTTTTTAAATTTTTCAAGATAAGAAGACTGTGGTATTCAAAATTCCTTAAACAAAATTAGTATATAATCCTCTGTTTACATTATCATTGTATTCGATGATTTTAAAACATTTTATTAGGTGTATGTTTTTTATAATGTAGCCCTTTATTTATGGTTTTAGCTTTTGCAAAAATAATATTATATAAAAAAATTATATATTATTCTTGCAATTTTATCACATGTTTATTGTTAAAGATTAAGTTTGCTCAAAGATCTGTAAGCTTTAGGTATACATTCTTATCGTGACAGCCACGCCACGCGGTCGATTTTTGACATTAATTTAAAAATGTATATTTATGTTTTGAATTACCTGAAAATAATAAACTATAATCTTTGCTTTAGATATTCTTTCCTATTTCACGTTTTCATGCTAAAAATAGGATTTTTGTTTGCATTTTATTTCTAATACATAAACAAATGTCCTACAAATCTACTTATATATTTTTTACGCTTCATTTTGCGTCATATTAGCATTTTTTATTTGTTCATATGAATTTCGATAAATAAATTAAAAACTAGAAATTCTCTCAAAAAGTAGCATAACGAAATATTGTAGGAATGTTTAAAATCTGAAATACCCATAAAAAATTGTCCCAATATTTTGCGTCGCTTTTAGATTTTCTGCTCAGTAATTTCAATAAATGAATTTATTATCATTTTTATAATTAAAACCAAAATTACGTGTTCGATCAAAAAGTGACTTGTAAAAAATCAGTAAATATATTTTAGGTGCACAATTTTTTGATAAGAATTTTATTTCTAGTTTGTTTTATAGTGCAAAAACTTTTATAATTATTATTTTTAATGCTGTTTTTCATGAGTAGCACAAGTGCTAATGTGTTATTATGAAGCGTTTATAAAGAAATATGTAGGTCTTTTTTGGAATCACATTTTTTGCTTTCTGCATCGTTTTTCGTATCTCCTATAGTTTGACTACAAAATAAAATTTCTAGAGAGAATTGTTTAAGAAAATCCATAACATTATTATGATAATCTTGCAGTACTTTTAAAAATATACTTTTTACTATTCTTTAATTTTTTATATCGTGTGCTGTTTAGCTAAAAATTTTGAGTTTCGATCGATTTTTTACATCTATTATATATTAGAACGATTATTGATTTTGAACGATACTTGATTTAAATTATGAATTAAACTAAAAAGTACTGTAATTGTTATCTAAAATTATTATAAATAAATAGTATGTTTGAAGATGTTATAATTTAATTTTCTGCAGCCATCATTTTTATTTCAAGAAAAACATTATTAAAAACAAATTATCATTTGATATAAAACTGCTATCGTATTTATTAATTCTTATTAATAAAAAAACTGCTCTTGAATTTTTTAACCAATATGATTTATGTTCTCGGGGAATTATAATTTCTAAGATAAGTATAAGTGGTTTTGCCGAGAAAAATAAAGAAAAATTTATTTGCTAGAACTTTAATATCAGCGTATTTATTTATAACAATTGCTTATAAAGATGAATATTATTCTTGATAAAAATCCATTGGGACAAGATATTAATTTTTGATTATTAGAAATTTTTCTATAATAAAAAAATAATGTTTAATATCTATGCAGAAACTAATTCTGTATGACATTCAAATGACATGATTTACAATTTTTAGATGGAATTGTATACGCCTACGGTTAAGTGATATTTTTCACGATTTAAAATGAGTGTAGCTTAAAGATCAATTTTTTCAGAAAAAACTATTGTGTTGAAATTGTGGATTCAACTCATTGTCAAAAATAGTGAAATATCCAAAAAAGATTTTTACATTTTAAAATTAAGAACAAATTATACTCTTTAACACTAAACGAAGAACACTAATAAATATTACGCAATTGCTAAGGAAGCATAAAAAATGTTTACCCATAGAATCAAAACTTCAGCGAAGCTTAAAATACGAGACTCGTCGCTTGTGTTAATTTGTTACCATAATCATTCGTTGGTTGAATTTTTTGTGATTAATGGTCAAATAAATTTTGAGAGGAATTCTTTTCATTTTTTATTATAAAAAAAATTAAGAGCACAAAATTAGCATCTGAATTTAATACATCGTAGATTTAATTTTCACAACGGAATTAAATTTCGAAGTAAACCATGCATTTTCAAATGGCCAATACAATTGTACCGAAACCTGTTTATCACTTATGATCTCGTTGCTTAGTTTTCAGTCATGATTAATTTAGTGAATCACTTTTCGCTAATCGCATCTAAAAAATTTCACTAGTATTTACTTAAATTTAAAGAATTTTCATTTCGAGGGTAAAAATGCTTGAAACCCAAAATATGCTTTCATGAACACCCTAGTACATGCGTATTCCCTTTGTTCATACTCGTAAATAAAACAAAAATCCTAATATTTTTAGAAGCATTCGCCACAAAACAAAACTGCTGAGAAAATTAATTATTATCACCTTGAAACTTGTGCCGAAAATTCGATAACGAACATGGTTCGCTTCTCGAAGTCAAGAGAAACCATGCCAGGCCTCAAATGTGCAACAGAAAGAATTGTCGAGAATATAAATCTCCAGTATATATATTTTGGAAAAAAGTAGGGTCGACACCATGACCGAAACTTGGTTTTTAGATTAAATGGTTCTAAATACTTGGGTGTCCGTTGAAACACTGACTCCTGAAATTTTCATCGATTTTAACACTTTCTAATCCATAAATGATGAGAGTGTAAAAATTTTGAACGAAAATCTGCAAATTCAAAACTTTTTCAAAATCGAAAATGATTTTGAATCGATATACCAAACTTCATGCTTCAAAAATATTAAAGATATTGATTGCACCTACTGTATTAATTATATGTGTATTTATATTTAAGATCTTGTATCTAATCTTTATTGTATGCTCATGTGTTCTATATTATGAAAATCTCGCTCGGTTGCGCAACATTTTTTCTGTCTTCTCAGAGTTTCAGTATGTCTGCATAAAAGTGAATTAAATTCTGTAATTAATTATGCAAAACCAAAAGTTTCCAGTTTTGCTGCTAGTAGTTTATGATATTTTGAGGTACTTGCAAAAATTATGACTTCTTTTCTTCTTGCAGAGCTAAGTTTCCAGTTCGACTCTTTGCCTGATGGATCCCCTTTTCCTGGCGTTCCTCGTGACCGTTCATCATTTTCTTTTTCTGCTGCTGCTGAGAAAAAACATTCTCCAGCTAGGCAACTCCCTCCTGCCGAGGCTGCAATTCGTATTCGGCTGAGGCCTCCTCCGGCTAGCTTCATCACTTCACTATTAGGGCATATTTTTCCTGATGCACTTGGGTTTTGGTTAAATTAACTTCAATTTGCACGGATTACTCTGCATAGAAATCCGGACCGGGTATTTCTGCTTTGAGGATACACTTTTGCTGCGGATAAACCACTTGAAATATCCGAAAGACTTTATGTTTATGTGCCCATGGGAACCCCTAAACAAATTGAAATATCCACGATTGACAGTGATGCTTTTGCGATATTAGCGAGTAATGATCATTTTGCTGAAATATACGCATTAAAAAATCCTAAGCAATATAGAGCACGGGCAAAGATAACACAGGCCCACAAAAAAAACAAAAGTGTCTGTGCAATTGACGCATTCTACGGGAAAAAATACATCGAAAACCATGTTTTGATTTTTTTTTTACAAAAATTTCAACCCACCATACGGCGATGAAAAGGCAGAAAATCGCGAAAAGTGGAAATTTGCTTCAAATTTGATTAAAATGACATTAAAACCAAGTTTTACGATTTTAAACCAATTTATAAAAATTGAAAATACTTTACTGGAGGTTTTTGAGGTCGCTGATCACGAATTTTAAGTCATTTTTTTTCAAAAAACAACTCCTAGTCGGCGTAAGTGGACAATAAACGTGATAACTTGATATTTTTTTCAAAAAATCGATGTTTTGGATACTGTTCTGGAGGTTTTCCACTACATGAATCACAAAACTAGAACTTTTTTCGACCCTTGATCATAAAGTAAGACCTAGAACCTATGTATAACGATATTCATGAACTCCATTATAATATCTTTAGCTTCTTTTAAGAAGTGCCGTAGAGTTTTAATGGGTTAATCAATTGAGTTTGTAGAATTTTCGCTAATACTTCGCAACTTCGATAGTGAGATGTTGCATACTAGATATTTGCTAGCGTGATGAACTTGAACTTTGCAATCATTA
>NC_046664.1:25824756-25838612 GCF_010883055.1 Belonocnema kinseyi
ACATGGTTTTCGATGTATTTTTTCCCGTAGAATTCGATTCTGAAGTCAAAAAAATAAAAGTTTTCTTTATTTTTTTTTATTTAAAAAAAACCATGAAAAAACCGTAAAAAATTAGGTTTTTCGAGAAAAACCCCATAAAAAGTTAGCTGGACCCTACTTTTTTATTGCAAATTCGGATTCAGCGTCGAAAAATACATAAGAATATATAGGTCTGGTCAATTGCACAGACACTTTTGTTTTTTTTGTGGGCCTGTGTAAACAAAGAAAGCGGCAAGATTAACTTATTGACCGAATTTGAAATCGCAGAATCTGCAGCAGGCCCCACACGCACAACCAGAATTTATTTTACAGTATCGTGTTTAAATTACAACGGACGACACTATTAATTCGATTTTAAGAAAATGTGAATCTACAATATAAGCATTTTTTTAATCCGAAGTCATCTACTTTTAAAATTCTACATGCAACTCGCAATATTACAAACAATAAAGAAAAGTTGTATTATTATGGTTCCCAAGGCTCCAATCTTTTGTCAATGCATCAGTAATTTCTTTCAGAGACAAATAACATAAAGTTCCGTTTTATTCCCTAAATTAATATTTTGGAAGGAAATAAGTTATAAAATTGTAACGATTTACTTTAAATGAAAGTCTTAATAGAGAGTTCAACTTAAAGTGGTTAGGATACAATTTCTCTGTCAAGTTTTTTAGGAATTCAGTTAATAGCTGTATATAACATTTTTACTTTACGACATCAGAATTACAATCAGTTATAAATGCTTTTTCTTCAGTGGATGGTGTTAGCGCGCACTGTGGTTCTACCGAAAAAGGCGACGTATCCAATCCAAAAACTGCAGACCAATAGCATCTATAAATACTCTCTATAAGATCTTTAAAGCTCCCCTTAATGACAGGATTGTTTGAAGAATTTGATCTGTCCTGTGTGAGAAATGATAAACGCAAAACGTGACACGAAATCAGGTGTAGCAGCGTGCTGAAAAAACTTGATCATTTCCCGGTGCGTTTGCAAAGACACACCGTTCTACCAGCGATTCCTTTAATTGTCTTGATTGAATATCAAAAAGTTTTCGATTAAAATTATCATAGACACATAATCTCTTTGCTAAAAAGATTTGAGATCCACGCAAAAATAATAAGATTGTCGTTTGTTATCAACTTATTTCAGAGGGCTGTATGGACGAAGCATGAGTTTATGGCCGTTGACATCGCCACGGGTAAGGCCATGCATATGCGGCACGATAATTGGATTTAAAGCAAAGAAATAAATAATCTAACGAACTTCTGTAGGTTAAGTTTCAGATTAAAAAAAAAAACTACGGAAACTTCCTGAATGTATGAATTTATCACAACACATCTAAATTTTAATTAGAGATTTTTAATCAAAGTAAATTATTGCAACTGCGTTACAAATTATAAGCTTTATGAATTAAGAATAAAGAGACAAAATTGCTCTGATCTATATTATTTCACGTTCAAAAAAGTGTGCTAATTTATATCTTCTATCAAGTTTGCTTCTCCAGCCTATCATTACCCTATTTATTCTTCTGATACGTTAAAGAACTCATTGAAAATCAAAGAAAAATGAAGCACGGTTCTATAGAAATTATTTTTAAATTAAGGTAACGATACCAAAAGTGTTAGTCTTAATTTTGTATTTGGGATGTCTTACAACTTTTTTTGCTGAAAAAATCTTCGCCGACGAAAAGTTTACACTTAGAATGTTTGCCTAATGGCACAATAAACATTTTTGTTCTTTTTCTGGCAGAAAAAAATTATCCTGACAGCTCTATTCCTTTAGCCAGACCTTTTTCTCCTGCCAGGTATCTTTCTTTGGCTAGACCATATTCTTCTGTAAGTTATCTTTCTTTGCTTAGACATTATTCTCCTGCCAGGTATCTTTCTTTGCATGACCTTATTCTCCTGTGAGGTGTCTTTTTTTAGCTAGACATTATTCTGCTGTGAGGTATCTTTTTTCAGCTAGACATCATTCTCCTGTCAGGTATCTTTCTTCAGCTAGACCCTATTATCCTACTAGGTTTCTTTCTTTGGCTAAACCTTACTCTCCTGCCAGGTATTTCGCTCCACCTACAATTATGTTTATGTTACGTCTCTTTTTGAAGCCAGATCTTATTATTCGGCCAGGTCTCATTCTCCTGTTGGGTCTGCTATTTGAGAGAAGTCTAGGTCTCCTCCTGCCAGATATATAGCTCCATCTACTATGCATTCGGAGAGGATAATCAAAACTCGAAGGTACACTTTTGCATCAAAGAAACAAATTCAAATACTAGCAATCCAGCCACGTCTCAATTCTAAAATCTTACCATTTTAGATATAAAAATAATACATAAGAGCGATAAGAATAAAGCGAGAAGAATTAAAAGTTCAATGTTATTCTCACGTTTTTTAATTTGGAATTTTTTTTCATAGAAGATAATCTTTTCTCTTTTAAAATATAACGTCAAAAATGACAACTGCCTTAAAAATAAAACGCCATTAAAAGAGGCATATCTTAATTCACTTGTTCAGGCACATTTTCTTTAAATAAATATTTTTTTAAAGATTGATTTATTTCACTCAATCATACCTAACACAATTCTCATGGACCATTAATCACGTAAGCCATTGCGAGATATTTGCTTATCTTTCAGTCTTAATAGATAGCTTGTGTCTTGTTTAAGAATAGCAGTGGCGAAAACTGGGAACCAGAAAATTTCTTAGATGCACTGTTAACCATATTATTTGAAACATATTAACCAGTTTTTCTTCTGATTGTAAAAGATGGGAATCGTTTATAATCTCCTCTTCATTTTGATTGGTATTCTTAATAATATTGGTAAATAAAATACTGTACTATTTATATAGTTTTATAACGTTTTAAAGGTTTTCGCAAATAAGTATTTTTTGAGGTGGTCCTCATTTCAATTGCTAATTCTTGCAAAGCTCTAGTTGAGTTTCCTCGAAGTTATTGCACAATACCTAAAATGTTGAATTAAAAATATGATAATTATTTCAAAATGAATTCTTCACAATACGATCAGAAGATAAAACCTTCCTTTGTATGCCAAATTCAATCTTTCAAGTCAATACAGTTTCATTTTTAATTATTTTTATAAAAGTTCGTTAAATTAAAAAAATTAAGTTTTCTCAAAAATGGCGTCAGCTAATTTTTATTTGTAGTCTCAAGGTCATTATGAGCTTGCTATTTATTATTGATGGCATTGGCATTATTATTCAAAATATCTAGAATGACATAATTTTAAATAATAATACTTCTGAATGTGTTTAAGACGTGATATATAAGTTATTAAGTGATTAATTCTAGGTAGTAAAATACTTTTTAAACAATTCTAATTTTCGTAATCTTAACATTTCCGTGAAATTCAATTTTTTACGTATCTGAAGATCTTGAATGTGTGAAAGTTTGTACAGCTATTTATTTTTTTAAACTTTGCACATGAATCAGGTCTAAAAGACCTTTGTGATTGATATATTGTTGGGCAAATACTGTCAAATTTCATATAGTAATATTTGTTAAATTCTTAATTAAATAAAGTGCATGTTTGCGAAATTCACATGTGAAGTTTTAGATTTAAAAATCTCTGAATTACACATGTCTAATTAATTTTACATAATATTCATTAATTATTTCACAATTTATAATTACTCAAAACCCTTTTTTGTTTCATTTTTATTTTAAAGCAATTTTAATTTTCCTTATTCAAAACGGTTATGTTAAAAAATCAGATCACGACTGTTTACTTTGAATTAGTATGAAGGAAATTACAAATTAAAAGCAGATATTATCCTGAAAAAGTCCATTAAACACTTATTTTCATTCGGTAATTGCAAACGTAGAATCTCAAGTCAAATCAATTATTTTTTAACTAAAAAAATCATTTTTTAGCAAACTAGTTCAACATTCACACAAAAAGTAATTGTTAACAAGTAAGTTAAATTATAATCTAAGAAGGATTTTTTGGTTAAAACAGATTTTAAAATCAGAGGGTGAACAGCCAAGCAAATATATGTTCTGTTATACATATAAAAGAAAGAACATTCTACCAAATGTAACTCCTATTTATTTTTAAAGAAATATTTATTCAAGGCAAATAAATATAAACACTGTGATGCTAAAAATTATTGATTCAAATGCCTCCCAATCAATTCATAGAATCAAACTCATTGAATTAAATAAATATTTCTTTGAACGACTGATCAGGTTTCAGCTTCAATCAAGGAAATCATTTTCTCAAATGTAAGAAATCTTTGTTGGATTCCAGAAAATATAGCCAAAAAATTTATTTTTTATATCAACAAAATATGTGTGTGGTTTAAATACAACTTAATGCTGATAAAGAATATTTTCTTGATGAAAAGAAATACAATTAAAGTAAATTGGTTACAAATTTTTTTGTCAGTGCATGAGAGGTTGACTCGAAAGTTTTGTGGTAGTCAATCCAGGGCCATTTTCAGTAGACAGGCTTCCTCAACATCCTGTTATACCTTTTTTCGAGTCAAGTTGTTCGTACAACCTCTCATCACTAGCCCAATTTTTAGAAGAATGTTGTCGTTTCGGAAAGTTTTAAAGATCTCATGGAGCGGATTTAAACAAGTTATTATTAATTTGTGGGTTATTATCTAGGTCAGACTAGACTCCTTCTTCGGCAAAAGTATTGCGCGTCCTAACACTAGCCACCGCGAATTTAGCGTCAACGATTCTAATTATGAAATGGATATGCAGACTAGATGTTGTTTTGTAAAATTAATCTTTTTTCACCAGAAGTGTTTGATACCATCTGGTTCTGCAGCGGAAAAGTTTTTCGTTCATTTAAGTTTTTTTTTTTACTTCTTGGAAATCATTGATGCACACTGCTTCTTACATCTTTTTAGGTAGTGGCCAAAACTACTTAAAGCGGAGGATATTATTAGTATCTTTTTGTAAATCTAACATTTTCAGGATCTGGTGTAACTTTCTCCAAAGTGTTGACTTTGTTTGCGTTTGAATGGATTTTTACAGGAACGGGGAGTTGAATTGAGATGCACGATGAATTAGCGATAAACTGTTGATTTTCCCTGACCAATCACTCCCTGTTTTGTGTTCTACTCTTTGCCTCAGATAAAACGCGTGTTTTGTCAAGAATGTGCTGCTTCATTTTCAACTTTAAAACATTTTCCGTAATCTGTCGGGAAACTAACTATAATCCCGATCGAATTCTCGGATCCGGCCGACTGGATTAAATTTCATTGCGTGTAGAATAATAAAGGTTTTTACTTGACCCTGCTTATAATTTTAATATTTTTCAGTCATAGGATACAAAATCACGACTTATTTTCTTTCTTTTGTTGTTCATTTCGAACCCCAAATAGCCGATACTTTTTTTCGAATGGTCGGCACTTCGTACTTGTCATCGCAAAGGAACATTTCCTTTTGACATGGAGATAACTAAATTATGCCTAAAAATCTGAGACAGTCAGACGGCATCATCAACACGTGGTATTTAGCTTTATGGGGTCTTAAACACGCAGGCCCGTGTAAATACTGATGTGTAAAATTTTCGATAATACTAAAACCTTCTAAATCATAAATGATGAAAATGTAAAACAAGTAGCGCCTTAAGATTTAAATACAGAGTTTTTTACAAATCCAAAAAGATTTCGCATCGTTACATCTGCATTTTAATACTTGTTTGAATCAGATTCTAATTCTGTTTGATTTTAAAATAAATTCTTAAAGAGCGCTCATGTTTTCTCTATTACGTCACCTGCGCACTGCACAGAAAAGTTTTTTTTCTGTCTTTTCAGAATTTTAGTACATGTGTTCATAAAAGCGCATTACATTTCCTGAAAAAATATACCGAATAAAACTGTTTTAATTTGTTCAATAATAGATCATGATAGACCAAAATAATTTTTAAATTATAATTACTTTCCTTCTTCTTTCAGACTTGAGTTTACAGTTTGACTGTTTACCTAATGGCGCCCCTATTCCTGGTGTTCCTCGTAAGGACTCAGCTTCTTCTTCTTCTTCTTCTCCTTCTCCTTCTCCTTCTCCTTCTCCTTCTCCTTCTCCTTCTCCTTCTTCTTCTTCCTCTCAAATACAGCATTCTCCTATTGAGCTTCCTGTTTGTGTCACGACCAGGTCTCCTTATGCTATCCAAAGAGCTAAATTAACCGAGGATTCTTTTTTTAACGCTCTTGGTTTTCGACTGGAGCAACTTCAACTTTTTAGGCTAGCTTCCTATAAATATCCTTACAGAGAATTTTTGCTTCGAAGATACACTTTTCCTACGGATACGAGTAGACTAATTGAAATACTGGCGAGAAGAAACGTTTATGGACCAATTCCGACCGAAGAACAAATTGTATTATCGACGTGCGATGGCGACATTTTTGCAATATTGTGTAGAAGTAATTATTTTTCTGGAATATATACATATAATCGTCGCACTCAACATAAGGCAAGGGCAAAAATGAACATAGAAAGCGGCAGGATTACCCCATTGACCGAAAAAGAAATTGCAGAATGTCCAGTAGGTCCTTCACGCAAAATAAGTTATAATTATAGAGTAAAGTGTGTACACCAGAACCCTCCACAAAATTAATTTCATTATAAGAATGTTAACCAAAATAAGAAACTCTTTCCGGTCTGTATTTTTTTTTAAATGTTGCGAGAAACTTGCAATATTAGAGAATAAAAATTAAAGTCATTGTCCTATTTATTTCTTTTTGGACAGAAAATCAAGTGCTGTTTCATTTTCTCATTAAGTACATCTTAAGGAAGAATGTTGTATATTTATACAAAAATTGAAGAGATTGAACTTTAAGCTATAAATCAGTAGATTTTACTATTAAGATTAATTAATGTTTATTTTTCTATGAAGTGTAAAAAAGAGAGAAATAAAAGAAAGGCTCTTATAAAAGCGAAAAATTTCTGTAAAAAATAAACCTTATTTTCATATGTACAGATTTTCATTTCGAACTACATCCTCTTAGAATTGAAGCTTGGCATTTAATAAGGGTCGAAGACATAATTTTTCGAAGATTAAGTAAATTCCTGAAAAAAATCGAAGAGTTCTAATAGACATTCCTCCTAAGGATTTTTTCATAATAGTATTTATCAATTTTTATAAGGCATAATAATATTTTCAAACCAATTTTTCTTGGAGTGATATTAGAACGCAAGAGCTAGAGAGTCAATTCTTCTTTTTTTTATTAAAAATTTAATCTTTTTTTGTCAAAGGTCGATAAACAGTACGCAAGAAAAAAGTTTCTTTTACTTTTTGCGAAACTAATAGCTAATCCTTATATATATGTATTTTTTCTAAATTGAACTTTGTATTAACCTCCCAATTTTGAAACTGCATTTGTTAAAAAATAGCTGAAATACTGATTATTTTATTGATAAGCATTTCTTAATATATTTTTCAAATTTAAGATCATTTGCAGTGTTAACATGATGAAAAAATTAGCCTTTGATTTTTTTATTTTATTTCAAAAAGTGCTTTTAAAATGCACAAAAATAGCCAATATTATGTTTGTTAAAAAAACATTTATTATAAATCGCACATGGTTTTTTATCGCTTCTTGGGGAATTAAAAAAAAAAGATTAGAAGTTATTGACTAAAAGGTCGTTTAAGAAAAAAAGATTCTCGACACTTTTAGTACAAGAACTATCTTTCATTAGATAAATTGATTTTAGATATTATTACTTGTTTTATAGTTTTTAAGTTATTTGATGTTAAATTTGGTTTGAAAAAGTCATTTTTAATTATATGCGGCAAAGATGTAGAATTTTGTTGAAAAAATGTCGAGGTATTTATTGAAACCTCGCAAGTTTAGCAATGACAACGAGACACAAAAGATTAGGAGGAGAAATAGAAATATTGAGGTTTAATTGTTTGTTTTTTTTTTAGTAAAAGATAATCTTTACCTTTTTAAAACTAGCTTAAAGAATTATCACTGCCTCAAAATTGAAACTTTATGAAGAGTAGCATAGCTTACTTCATTTGTATGGACACAATTTCTTTTCTAATGTTTTACGATAACTATTGAAAGATATCCATGTGGGCTATTATGAGATTATTCTTTATGTTTGAAACTGACTTATGGAATATAAGTGTACTTATCATAGAACGAACAGTTTAATGCTAATACAATATACGATAACGCTTCAGATGCAATATGCATACGTGTACGAAAAACCAGAATATTCCTGAAATAATTTGTTAATAATATTCTTCAAGAAAGTTTTAATCAGTTTTTCTCCTAATTGTAAAAGATGGGGATCCTTTATACCCTCGTCTCCACTTTGATGGTGATTCTTAAATTCATCGGTAAATATAATATATATCTAAAGTTTCTAAAACGTCCTTAAACTTTTCGAAAATAACTACTTGTCTAATATCTGACACTTCCCGTTCGCTTTCCCTACAGCCCCAAAAACAGGAAGTGTCGTAAAGTCTACTATATCCTAAGCTCTAGTTGTCTTTTTCCGAAATAATAATAATGCATTATATCTGAATTGATTCCGCAGAATTACAGAATGTTTCCGTAATAACAAAAGGGATTTGAAAACCACTAATTCTAAATGTGTGCAAACTAAAGAACCAGAGAGAACGTTGGGTTAAAAAAGAAGCGGGAATTTGTCCGTCTTGGTCCGAATCATGCTTTCAAATTTGCAACAGACCGATAGAAGCTATCATGAAAACTCGGATTTTAGTAGTGAAAAAATTATGAGAATGCAAAAAAAGTGGCAGCATTTTTGAAACCTTACAAAGTAAATGATAAAATTTAACTTTTTCATTTATGTCATTAAGAGTTCATGATGCACCAAGATTCTATAAAAACAATAATGCTTTGTTTCTTCTTGCAGACTTAAGTTTCCAGTTTGACTGTTTACCCACTGGCGCCCCCATTCCTGGTGTTTCTCGTGACGGCTTATCTTCTTCTTATGTCATACAACATTCCCATGTCAGGCATCTTCCTTCTGCAGAGCCTCGTCTTCGTGCAAGGTTCACGTTTCCTTCTGCCAGCCGTATAACTTCATTCTCCAAGCATGTTTTTTATAATGTGCATGGGTACCTACTTGACCAGCTTTAATTTATTCGGCTTATTCCTAAAATAAATTCAGACCGAGTATTCTTGCTTCGAAGATACACTTTTCCTTCAGATACATCACTGGAAATAATCGTAAGACGGAACGTTTATGGGCCAGTAGTAACCCAAAAACAAATTGTATCATCAACAGTTGATGGTGAGGTCATTGGAATACTGAAGAGTAATCGTTTTTTGGCTGGAATACATACATATAAAAGTCTAGTACAACAAAAAAGACGGGCAAACATAAACGTAGAAAGCGGCACAATTATCCCATTGACCAACGAAGAAATGGCAGAAGTTCCAGTAGGCCGCTTTCGCAAAATCAATTATTTTTTTACAGTCAAGTGTGTAAACCATTACCCCAGAAATTAATGATTTACCTATAGAACAATGTGAAACGTTAATATAAAACTCTAAGTTTTATTTATTGGCTTAAAGTAAAGATAAAACTTCGGAGAATGTTTTGCACTTTGCACTTTTGAAACGTCTCACATGGTATCTTCATTTTGAAAGATCAATCATATCTCTATTAGGGTTTCTTCTAAGCACAATGTAACGAGCTCACTGCTATCGGTTGTTTGAAAAAGTTTGTTAAAAAAGTGCTTGAAAAATGTAATATTGTATACAAGAGTCTAAAATGTGCAGTTTCACGCGAGAGTAAACTATAAATGAAGAAATTATCCAATATGTTAGGAATTCTTTCAGTTCCTGATTATATTCTTGACCTCAGAGGCACATACTCTGTCATCCAGATTTTTTAACCTGTAGTGTTCTACGTTACATGTTCTATGTTACTCTTCCTTTGCTTTGATTTTACCTCTACTTTCTTTAACTAGCATTTTCACTTTCCTGTTTTTGCCTCTATAATCTTTTTCTAGTCTATTTATCTCGTAATTGCTGATAAATAAAGCCAAATAAATATATTGTAGGTATTTTAAGTATTCTCAATAATAAAGTTCTATTTTAACAAAATATAAATATAAACAATAACCAAATAAATATACAACTATAAAGTTGAATTTCAATTTTATGAAATTCAAAATATATTAATATTACATACAGCTTTGACGAAAGAAAAATTGAATTTTGCATCACTGTCTAAAGTTGATATAACGTTTTCCTAAAGCGAAAACGCAAACTCCTCCCTCCTTGTTTTTATAAAACCAAATGATACTTTCAATCAAACTTTTCTGAGCGATTTAGACATATAAGAGCTAATAATAGTTTCATTGGAATTCTTGTTTCATTTTGATTTATCAAGCCAAATCCTTAGACAGAGAATTCTACTTCATATGTTGGAAATATGATTTTTTATTGCTGTCCAAATTTGAAAATACGTGTCCCTCAAGGAAAAAAAGAAGTCTTAAGAAAAATTTCAAACCATGTCAAAACTATACTATATTGGAACAAAAACACGGTTTCCCTTGAAAAAAATTCACCAAAACCTCGATTCAGGACTAGTTTTAGAGGTTACGTGTAAATCGATTTGTTTAAACCGTTTCAAAATGGAATATAATTCGGGATTACTTGTATCTGCTAAAGTGCCTATTGATAACAATTTTAATCGGTTCTAAAAACACAGCACCAAAAAATGGTATTGGGTGTCTACTAGGATTCTAATAGGTATACTTTATATTTTTGGAATCGCTGAACACGAATGCATTTGCAGAATTGAGCCAGCATGTCAGGATTTGCAGTCAAATTCAATAAAGGATTGAAAACCTGAAATATCTGCATAAATTTCGCCCCTAAGCCTACAAACCCAAATTAACAAGCCTCAAACCCACAAAATAACAAACCCAAAACCTTCAAAACCCAAACTCAAAATCCCGAACTAACAAGCTTCAAACGCGCAAGTTCCAAATCAACAAAAAATTTCCACAAACCTACAAACCTCAAACCCACAAACTTCAATTCCACAAACCTAAATATCTCACATCTTATAACACAAATTGAGAAATTGGTATAATTTGGGGATAGTGGGTTTGAGGTTTGTTAGTTTGGGGTCCTGTAAAATCATTGCTATGAAATTCACGATTGATGTCATGTTTCGCCAATGCATTGCGATCTGGCGCGAACCAAATAATTTTTTAGAATAATACTTCCATATATTTAAACGTTAAGTCTTAATCAGAAATATAAAGACAACATAAGATATTATAATGAGGGTTTTTATATGTGTCTTAAAAACTCAAGATCTTCAACTCAATCCTTATTGTTCGCTCGTGTTTTCTATATTATGACACCTATACACAACTACGCGATTTTTTATTTTTCTCACAGAAATCCAGTAAAATAAAACGGGATTACTGGGAGAGACGAGAAAATATTGCGTAGCATTACATTCTGTAAAAACACACGAAATAAAACTTTTATAATTTTGCGACTAGGGGTTCAGGATATAAAAAGATACTTTTACAAAATTCATACGCTGTTTTTTCTCGCAGAGTTAAGTTTACAGTTTGCGTGTTTACCGAATGGCGCCCCTATTTCTGGTATGTCTCGTGACAGCTTTTCTTCTTCTTCTTCTGACAGACAGACAACATTCTCCTGCCAGGCACATTCCATTTGCCGAATCTTCTCTTCGTACCAGGTCCAGGTCTCCTCCTGGCAGATATATAACTCCACCATCTGGGATTTCTTTTTTTGACGTACTCGGATATAAACTAGACTAACTTCAATTTGTTCGGCTTTCTCTCAGGGAAAATCCGAACCGGGTATTTCTGCTTCGATGATACACATTTCTCGCGAATAAGCCAATTGAAATCCTTGTAAGACGAAATATTTATGGACCCATGCCAACTCAAGGACAATTTGCATTGTCAACATTCGATGGTGGGGTTTTGGCAATATTGGAGAGTGTTGGCTGATTTTTTAGAATATATAGATATAATCATGAAATTTATCATAAAGCGCGGGCGAAAATAAACATAGAAAGTGGCACGGTTACCCCATTGACCGAAGAAGAAATCTCGGAATCTCCAGTAGGCCGTTTACAGAAAATTGCCTTATGTTTTACAGTAGGCTAAGCAAGCCACAAACCTCTGTACCATTAATTTAATTATTAACAATGTAAAACGAAAATATAAAACTGTTTTCGACTTTGAAGTCATCTTAAAATGGTTGAAGTGACTCAAAATGTCAGAAAATTTAAATAAAAATTAATTAAAGAATGGTTTTCGTGACTTTAATCAATATCACAGCCATTTCTTTTTTTATGTAAATGACGTTTCGTTTTATTCCAATACGTAAATATTTTTAAAGAAAAAACTTTATACATTAAAATTCATTGACCTTAATAATTTTCTCACCAAACAGAGCACTCTAGTGTAGACAGAAAAAATGGCACTGCTATATTTAAAATCGGTGATTCTGTAATGCCAGGAGATATTCTAGAGTATGGAGTATATTGTTAGAGTAGGGTCTGCAAGTATGAAAAAATCATTTTCCTAGCTGTTTGTGGGAACAACAAAGAATTATACAAAAGCAGTTGTAGTTATGGTTTAAAATGACCGAACCGCGTAGAGCACCCGACAATGGTCGACAAACAGTGTAATCACCCTAGAGTTCGAAGTACTTCAAATAATTTTGATCCAAACACGACAACGTATCAGCAAGCGCTTAACATTGAATAGGCAAATCGACTCAAAAGTGATTTGCTGGATTGCTCTGGTGGAAGCATTATCTCTATTCGCAGAGGCTACATAGCCTTAAAAATAAAGTTCAACGTCAAATCTAATGCCATCTCGAGTACAGTCTATGTGAAAAATTAGAAAAATCACCAGCGCCAGAATTTTGGGTTTTTTTTGCTCTTAAAAATGCAAAAATTAGGTTTGAAAAAACAACTTTTATCTTCTAAGAACCACCCTTAAAATTGAATATGCACCTAAACTGAATGTCAGCATTTTAAAATTTTAGGCTTTTTTTGGGTTCTTTTGGGGCACCAAGATTCATTTTTGGGCTTTTTTATTTTTCTAAAAACAAACGGAATTTTTGGTTGCAGCTGCTGTGCGTCAATACCTCCATTACCGCAAATTAAAAACAAAAGTTTATATCAAGGGCGTCAGAATGTTTAATTTTTTATGGGCTCTCAAAAACTGCAAAAAATTATTTTTCAAAAACAACTCCTATCTCCCTAAAATTTTCCCTACTATAAATTAGGCACCCAGCCTAAATGTTAGAATATCCGAATTTCATGCTATTTTTAGCCTTCCCAAAACACTCAAAAATTATTTCAAAAAATCAGCCCGAACCCTTAAAAATAAAAGGAAAAGATTTCCCAAAGAAACATATGTGGAATAAGTACGAGAAAACATATGCCGCAGGTCTGAGATAATTTTTTGCCAGCCAAAAATAATAAATTGTATTTTCCGAAAACACCTCATAACAGTAACAACTTCTTCTAACTCAAAATAAAAATATTAAACAAAACGAAAAAAAATATATTGTAAAAATATTATACGAGGGTAGTTCAATAAGTCCTTAGAATGACCAACAGATGGCGCGCGAATCGCTCCAAATCATCTGTTTTCAGTCAGCACCACTCCCGACTAGATATATGGTGAAGTCACAGTCCACATCTTCTGAGTTTACGTGTTTTTATAACCAATTTAAAAAAAAATTGTTCGTTAAGACAAATGGAAAAAAACGAGTTCGGAGCGGTAATCAAACATTTTCATTTAAAGGGTTTAACTCCATATGAGATAAAAAATGAATTGGACTCAGTTCATGGCACAT
>NC_046664.1:25838712-25893029 GCF_010883055.1 Belonocnema kinseyi
GGGCGCATACTTTGAATAAAATATTTGTTATCATTCTCTTGAAATAAATGTGTTTTTTTCTTGAAAAAATACCGGTTTCATATGTATACACCTGGTAGTCTCACCTTCCGTCAATTAAAACGGCAAAAAATACTTGAAATTAAAAATAATCACTACGGGCACCAATTTTTTAGTAGCTATATTCACCCTCACAGTAAATGTCAAAAACCAATAGGAGCCGCCCCTATCAAATTTAATGGATCCAGTCTCAGCTACCTTTGATTAAAACCGCCATAAACTACCCCTATAACATTTAACAAACCAAGTTTCACCTTCCATTAATTTAAACAGTAAAAAATATTTCTGATCAAATATAATTATTTCACACAGATTTCCAAGACTTTATTAGATATATCCACCCTTAGAGTAACACTTCACCACCCCTAGAAACCAACCAACTAAACGGCAAATATATTTAATAAAGGTGAGACATGGTTTGTTAAATGGAATAGGGGTAGTTTCTGGCAGTTTTAGTTGAAGATAGCTGAAACTGGATTATGAACAAAAAATTTGGGAAACTGTTTGTATTACTCTTTCACTTATTCTTCGTTAAAGTTTTTATGGAATTTTTGTTTGAAGGCAGCTGAGCGGCATTTGTTCAAGTGCATCAGCTATGTTTTTTATTTAGTTTATTCATTATTACTGCGGGATGCAGGTATAGCTAAGAGTTTTTGAAAAAGACTAGTATGCGATTTTTTTATTTGGCATTTTTTCGGTAGTGTTTTGTTAATTCCAAAAAATGATTGACTTTTTATTTATATATTTGGTTTTGTTTAATATATTTAATTTCTGTTAGGAGTTGTTGTTAGTGTTATGAGGTGTTTTCGAAAAATGTCATTTTCTTTTTGGTGAGCACAAAATTAGTTCAGACATGCAGTATATATTTTTTTGCACTTATTTCACATCTTTTCCTTCAAGTATTTCTTTCTAAATTTTTTTCAGGGTTCGGATTGATTCTTTGAAATAATTTGTCAGTGTTTTGAGGAGGCCAAAAGTGACATGAAATTCGGATATTCTTATATTTAGGTTGGGTGCGTAGGTTATTTTAGGGGTAATTTTGGTGAGACAGGTGTTGTTTTAAAAAAATATTTTTTTGCCGTTTTTAAGAGCCCAAAAAATCCCAAAATTCTGGCGCTCATTATTTTTTTTTTAATTTGCTGTAGTGGAGGTATTGGCGCACAGGACCTCCAAACCGAAAAGTCCTATTCTATTGTCATACAAAGAATAAAAAAATTCTACTGTTTGCTTGAAAGTTAATCTTTTCACTGTTGCAGGCTTAATTATTCTGCTGAAAATTAATTTTTTTTATGATAATTTATATTTTCTGGTCGGAAATTCAACTTTTTGCGAAAGACTTACTTACGAATATTATTTATAAAAGCGAAGTTTATATGCAGATAACTATGTTATATAATACATTCAATGAATAAAATGTAAAAAAGAACCTTTTTATTTTAAAAATGGGCTTGGATTAAATATTTGGTACTATGAGTATATGTATTAACGCTATTTATATTTTCAGGACAAATATAGACCGCATGTTTTATATTAAGATTAATGAACCGAAAAAAATTTTAACCTCTTGGAATGTTCAGTTACAGTAACTGAAAATTATTAAACCGTAACAAAATTTTCTGATACATGTGACTGGAGTTCTATGCATTCACCGTTGCTGAAATTTCTGTTACAGTTTAGGAAAATTTAGAAACGGTTTCTGCATAAAGTTTTAGTGAAGCGTCTCTGAAAATTCCTACAGAAATTTCGAACAGTGTAATATTAAGAATTCTGCCAGTCTGTTGCACTAAATCGAGACACATGGTGTTAGGAAGAGTCCATCGTGTTGTTGGTGCTGTTCCTATCTGCTTAAGTATTTTTAAATTATTTTTTAATTTTATTTTTTGCCTTGATGATCGTGCTGTATGAGTGCATAAACGTTGGTGTTGATTTTCTATAAATGTTTTTTTTGTTGCGATTTAAAAATAATAAAAATGAAAAAGACGAAATAAAGAAAAAAGGGAAGGGATTTGTTTTGTTGCCTTCTCCTCTTTCTTTTTTTGTCCAAGAAGGAAAATTTTTTTTTCTTTTCAAGAAGAAAAAGGTGTTTATCTTTATTTTTTGTTTTCAAGTTTCAATAGGAACATCTTATGGCGGTTTTCCAAATTTGGTGCATGGATTCTTGGTTTTATTTTCGAGAATTAATCACATTAATTTGATATTTGTACGTCAAATAGGGTTTTACATTTGATTTAAATTTCCTGAATTTTAATTTGGTTGACTTTGATATTGTAATTTTGCATAGTGACAGTAATGAGAGAAAGAGAGAATTTATGGAAATAATTTATACTTGAAAACAAAAGAATTTATCTATTAATTTAAGTACCGATTTGGATAGATTAAACAACAGTTATTCTAGTATGATTGATTGATTGTATTTAACATTGAGTTGTCATAAGTTTTTAATTTTCTTTTACTTTCTCTAGTTCTAAAGTGCTTATGTTGGATTTTTTTAGGTATACACCAAACTCTCGCTTTCAGTCACCCCGTTCTCAGCTTTCCTAGAACTGCCAGCTCCTTAGTTTCTCAGGGAAGCAGGCCAAGATCGGTTGCAATATATATATATATATATATAAGCGACCCTCACTGTTCACGTTTCGATCCCCCCGAAATCAGTCCAATGTTATTTGAAGGCAATCCCCGAGACTGTGCTAAAAGCGAGAGTTTGGTGTATCTTTGGTTTATCTTTTAACCCGCACCCGAAATTTTCGATATATTTATGACACGTTTTTATTTTGAACCTTATATAATTCTCGGGTGTCAGCAAGAGAGCATCGTGGTGTTGGTGCTCCTCTCTGCCTAAATATTTTTTATTTATTTGCTTTGATTTTTATTATATAATTTTTGTTTTTACTTGACTTAATAAGGGTGCTGTATAAGTGTCGAAACCTTGGTGTTTATTGTCTGCAAATTTTTGGTTGTTGTGATTTAATAATAATAAAAACAAAAAAGACGAAACAAAGAAAAAAAGAATGAAGGGAATTTGGTTGGTTGCCTTCTCCTTTTTCTTTCTTGATTTTTATTTTTTGGTCCGAGGAGGAAAGTATTTAAGGATTAAGAAGACTTAAAAAAATTTAAAAATATTAAATACCACTAATTATGAAATCATTTTTATATCAACCCCTTATCAATCAAGAAAATACATGATTTTCCTTTTATAAAGTTTATTTTACACAAAAAACACAATGAAAAATTATTTTATGATTAGTAGAATTTTCTAACAATCAATTATTCAAAAGCAGTTGGGGTTATGTTTTAAAATGACCGGACGCGTGAAGCACCCGGCAATGGTCGACAAACAGTGTCAATCACCCTAGAGTTCACGGTACTTCAAATAATTTCGATTCAAAAACGACAAAGGATCAGCGAAATTCTCACATTGAATGGACACATCAACTCAACGTTGACCTGCTGAATTGCTCTGATAGAAGCATTTTTTTCATTCGCAGAGGCTTCACAGCCTTAAAAATAAAGTTCAAGGTCAAATGCAAAGTCGCTGCTCAATTCTTCGTTAAACTTTTTTTTAACAAGCCACAGAGATTTCTAGGGGTTTTCTAATCATATCGCCATCCTGTAAGTTTTAGTATTAAAAAAATTAGCGACATGCCTTTTTTATCTGCAAAAAAACATTTGTTAGGAGGGTAAAGCAGCTCCTCAAAGGTAGGGATCTCAAGTATAGATTGTATCATTTTGTCTATAGAAAACAATTTGATTTCGATCGAACCTACTGGAAAAGTTTTCTCGTGATAAAAATTTAATAACGTAATTTTCCCATTCTCAAAAAAGTAATAATAAATGAAGGGGGTAAGCCACCTCTAAATATTTTAAACTTTTGCTGAAAATTTTTAATTAATAGGGGAACAATTAAAAAATTTTATTTTGCACTTGAGACCAATGTGAAGTTGATGTATTTCACACAAAAAAGAAGGTGAAGGTGTTTATGTATGTTTCTTAAGAGCATTAAAGATGGTAATTAACCGTAAATTGTTTCACATTATTACCCCTTGTTAATTAAATCTTAAGCGCAATATTTTAAAAGATTGTTTAATTTTTAAGTGTACCATCTATTGGAAATGAATCACCTTTTTTCAAATAAAATTTATTACAGAATGTACAATGATAGAATAGCTGCCAACGAATAATAATCCTATATATAAAAATATTAATTAAACATGATAATATATGATATGATAAAATTGTAAATTTTAAAATTATTCCAAGAGGCACACGATGGTCTTTCGTTTGAAATTGATCATTTATAAACTAAATGTGTGGAACATTTCACCAGATAACGAACTCAAGGTCAAAATTCGAAATTTTAAAACAACCGATCCAATATTGAGCCCAATTTTTTTTTTGTAAATCCACGGTATTAAATGAAAATTGGTATCAGGGATTTATTTGGCTCGCTGAATAGGAATTTAACGTCAAGATTGAACATCTTTAAATTGCGGATTTAATAGGATGAAAAAAATTTTGAAACATCACAGAGTTTGCGGATTTGGATGAAAATGAATTTTTTTTATTATAGACATCATATTTGTTTCTCGTAAGCCGAAAAACCCCTTAGCACTGACTCTCGTTGAAAGCCGCTAATTCATGGGATTTTTTGAAATTTTCGTTCGTCATATCAGATCAGAAATTGTAAATTATGGTAATTTGACCCATATTCCTTTTAAGGTTTATGAGGATCTTTATTGTACCAATTTTTACCCAAATCCGCCAAATCGATAGAATTATCGAAACTTTTGGGGGCTACATTGAACCAGCTATTTTGAATTTTGGAATCCTGATTCTTAAAAATTTTGATAATGCCCTAACTTTTTGCATTTTTATCAAGAACGAATACATTTCCAGATGAAGAGATAATTTTCAGCCAAAGTGTTAAACTATTTCTTTTTATAACCTAACTTCTTTAAATTCAATGAAAACCGACTGCAATTGAAAAGAGAATATTGCATTCCCAACCAAAATGTTACATTTTTCCGATCAAAAGATGAATATACTACAACACCGTTGAGATTTCTGTCCAGGAGAAAGAGTTCTTCAAAAAAATGTTCAATTCGTAATAAAATAATTAAATTTTCTACTACATAATTACAATCTCAACGAAAACGACGAATTATAAACGAAAACTTGACAGAAAACATTTCAACTAAAAAGAATTAAATTTCGGCTAAAAACAATATCATTTTCTACTTGGGTTCTAATAATATTCAGTTTTCTGTTTAGTGCAAAAAAGAGAAAAGAGGGTAATAGATAATAAGAGACTTAGGAAAATGGACATTTTTCTTTGAATGTAAAGCTTTTTTTCCTCTGTACACTTTTTGACTTCCGACTAAATTCTTTTTGAATTGAAGGGTAGCTTTTCATGAGAACCTAACCTATTATTTTTGTAAAAGTAAATTAATGGCTAAAAAGATGAGAAAAGTTTAAATAGATGTTATGAGGAAAGGATTTTATTATAATCTTATTTTTCAATGCTATTGTGAGCTTACTATATTAGTCTAACTGCGCAATTCCTCTTTAGTGTAAACAAGCATAATAATATTCTTATCATTTTTTTTCTCATCAGCAATTTAAGAGATAAACAATAAATTCTTGTATTTGTTTTTTGATTTGAAATTCAAATTTTACTCAATTATGATATTCTTTTATTGATAAGACCGTCTTACAAAACATAATCATAATTATCTGAGAAGAACACGCTAAATTATTATAAGGTATTGGATAATGATGATATCATGTGTGTAATCTGAAAAAATAAGACTCAAACATTCCTGAGCTATCCTGTTGTACATATTCTGTTTTAACATAATAATCAGTTTTTCTGCTAATAGCAAAAAATAATGATTGTTTATATCCTTGTCTTCGCCTTGATGGTCATTCTTAATTCTATTGGTAAATATAATACTATCATATTTGTAATGAAACTACGATTCATATTCAGGGTTTGTAGTTAAATGGCGATCACCTGCATTTCCAATCCTAGACGCGGCAGATTCAAATTGTTTAATACTTTGTTTCTTCTTGCAGAATTAGGTTTACAGTTTGACTGCTTGCCTAATGGCGCCCCCATTCCTAATGCTTCTCGTAATTGTTCATCTTCTTCTTCCTCTGATATGCAAATTTCTCCTGATGGGCCTCTTTCTTCTCTGGAGACTTTTCTTCGTGTCAGATCTAGGTCTCCTCCTGCCAGCCATATAACTTCACGCACTGGACATTTTTTTTCTGACGTACTTGGGTATCAACTTGATCAACTTCAATTTATTCGGCTTAGTCCATATCAAAATCCAAACCGTGTATTTCTGCTTCGAAGATACACTTTCCCTCGAGACAAGCCACTTGAAATATCCTTAAAACGGAATTCTTATGGGCCCTTGCCAACTCAAGAACAAATCGTATTATCAACTGCCGATGGCGATGTTTTTGCGATATTGGAAAATAATGACTTTTTTGTTGGAATGTATACATACAAAAGTCGAGTTCAACCAAAAAGACGGGCAAAAATAAGCATAAGAAGCAGCAAGATTACCCCATTGACAGATGAAGAAATCGCAGAATCTCCAGTTGGACACTTACGCGTAATCGATGGTAATTTTAAAGTATATTGTATTAACCGCTACGCTCTACGCCATTAATTTAGTTATAAATATATGTAAAAAGGATATGTAAAACTCTTTATTATTCAAAATCGTCTTAAATGTAACGAATACTTGCAATAATAAAAAATAATAATATGAAGTCATTGTACTATAATTCCGAAGGCTTTCATCTTTGGTTCATATCCCAGATATTCCTTTTTGGAAACAATAAAAATAAATTTTTTGTCATTTCCTCAATGAATATTTTTCAGAAAGAATAATATAATCTTACAATGATTAACATGCAATAATTTCCCTATTAGGGAGACCATGCTTAAGTAAGTAGAACAAAATCCATTGCTACATGAACAATTTTATGAAAATTTGTTAATGTTTTTAAACAAACTTTTTTTTATTGGTTTGATAATTTAAGAGCTAGAGAGTAAACTGTCATATTTGTTTTAAATTGCAAGTTTAACTTTTTATCATTTTCAGTTTGAAAAAAGCGTGCCCTTCAAAAAAAGGAAAAACATCCGTCGTTTTTATCATAAAATCTAATAATAGTTTTAGTGGAATTCATGTTTTGTATCGATTCAGCTAACCCACGAATTACGCAAGGAATTCTCCTTTTTATATTGGGAATTTGAATTTTTACCACTTTCCCAATTTAAGAAAACGTGTCCTTTAATCAAAAAAGACTCGCAAACATTTTAAAACCATGTTAAACATATGCGATGTTGGAACACAAAGACGTTTTCTCCATTTAGTTCCAGTATCAGGGGTTTCCTGCAAATCACTTTGTGACTAAAGTGGGAGCATCAAAACGTTAACAGTAAGGGTCGCCTTAGAATTTTATAATTGGAATATAATTCGAGATCCCTTGTATCTGCTAAAGTACCTATTGACAAAAATTTCATTTGGTTCCAAAAATCATTGCCATGAAATTTTTTATTGATATCATTTTTCTTCAATGCATTGCGATCGGGCGCGAATGGAACAACTTTTTTAGAATAAAACTGATGTATTTTTAAAAGTAAACTCTTAATCAGCAATAAAAATATACGTTACGAAATATTATGATAATGAGTTTGTTTAACTTATTTTTAGATTTGTTTCTTCTGACAAATAGCAAACGTATAATTAAGATACACTCTCAACCAAATTCTTCATCAACATATAATTCAATATTTCTTCTAATAAAAAATAATGCGGATCTTTTATATCCTGGAATTCACTTTAATTAGTATCCTTAATTCTGTTGGTAAAGATAATACTATTTTATATCTCTATTTTTTAAATCATTTTTCAACTTTTCGCTTAAAAAAGATTTGGAAAACATTGATTTGGTTTTTGTACGAAATTTCGTACTTTAATTTTATTCAGCATTTTTAATTGCCTTAATCATATGAATTATATGTGCATTCAAAACTTAAGATCTTATAACTAATCTTCATTGTTCGCTCGCGTTTTCTATATTTGGCACCTAGAGACAACTACTCAATATTTTTACGCTTCTCCCAGAAATCCAGTGCACTAGCACTGGATTTTTGGGAGAAATGAAAAAATATTGCGTAGAATTACATTCTGTAAAAACACATGAAATAAATCTTCTTCTTGTTTTTGAGAGACAGCATTCCCCTGACAAAAATCTTCCATTTTCTCAGCCATCTCTTCTTGCCAGAACCAAGTCTCCTCCTGTCAGATTCATAACTCCACCATCCGGGATTTCTTTTTTGACGTACTCGGATATAAATTAGACTAACTTCAATTTGTTCGGCTTTCTCTTAGGGAAAAAGCCGAACCGGGTATTTCTGCTTCGAAGATACACATTTCCTGCGAAGATGCTAATTGAAATACTTGTAAGGCGGAATGTTTATGGATCCATGACAACTCAAGGACAAATTGTATTGTCAACATTCGATGGTGACGTTTTTGCAATATTGGAGAATGGTGGCTTATCATTATTATTATTACCCAAAGTCGTATTAAAATGATTTAAGAAACTTGAAACATCAGAAAATTTAAATGAAAAGTCATTACAAAATGTTTTCCAAAATTTTAATCAATGTCTCATCCATTTCTTTGTTTTTATGTAAATGAAGTTTCGTTTTATTCACATATGTAAATCTTTTTTGAGAAAGAATTTTATACATTAAAATTGATTCGCCTTGATCATTTTCTTATTAAACAGAGCACTCTAATGTAGACAGAAAAAAATGACACTGCTTTACAAAAAAGCGGTGATTCTGTAATACAAGGCTACATTCTAGAGTATGCAGTATACTCCTAGAGTAGGGTCTGCAAGTATGAAAAAATCATTTTCCTAGCTGATTTAAATAATTTGGATTAAAATACGACAAAGGATCAGCAAGCGCTTACATTGAATAGATTAGTTGACTCAACGGTGACTTGCAGGATTGCTCTGATGGAAGCATTATCTCTATTCGCAGAGGCTTCATAGCCTTGAATTTAAGGTTCAAGGTCAAATTCCAGGTCGCCAATGGATTCCTCCTTGAACTTTTTTTAAACAACCACAAAGATTTCTAAGAGTTTCCATGTGTTCTCGCCAACCTGTACATTGCTTTACTCGAAAAACTAATTCATTTTATTAATTTAATGGGATTTTAAAGGATTTGAAAAATTTTAGGGTATTTTGAAGGATTCCGAGGCATTTTTAACAGATCTAAAAAAATGCACTGGGCACTTCAAAATCCTGTTTGTTTAACATGAGGAGAATTTGGATTTTCGTAAAATGGAACTCATATTCCAGAGTTTAATTAAAACGTGCCAAACTTCTTAGCAATTGGGGACAAGTGCCTGCATTTTTAATTGTTAAAATAAATGTAACTTATTTGAACAATTATTAATGAACGAAAAATGTAAAAAATAAACGTAATTTCTGATTCAAATGTCAAAGTTGGTCATATTTGGGAGTACTCAATTTTTTAAAAACCATTATATAATAATTTGAACACTTAATTATTGTTTATTTGCGAAATTTCTAAAAATTGAGTCTGATTTGCAACATTTTCTCAAAGTGGTATCATATACTACTTTTTGTAGAATAATTTCAAAATGTTGATACATTTTTTCCAAACTAAAAAAAATCGATATTTGCTTAAACAATTTTTTAAAATTTTAATCAGGCTATTTCCTACGATAACTTAATAAAATGAAACAAACTACAAAATATACAATTACTTTCCTGAGTGCATAACATATAAAAAAATTGCGCATTTTAATATTATTTTCACAAATATAATTTGTTTGAATATTTATTTTTTGAAAATTATTTTAGAAATTGTATTTTCCGAATTTAACATAATATCAAATTATTTTAAGCGGTAGCAAAAATTGTTGCTGTCCAGATATTTGCAGCAATAATTTTTTCATAAATGTATTAATAAAATGCATTTATATAAAACGCATTAATTTTCGGTTGAATGTACAAAACAACCCCAAATAAATGATTACTTTAAATTCAACAAATTATTTCGTTGTGTTTTTTAAATATAAGTAAAAGTTTATTTGAGCTGGCTAAATTTTTTAGTTTCAACATACAAAGTAGTTTTGTCAAACTGTTTTATTGAATCAAATTAATCTGTTCTCTGAGTCAATCACTATATTACAGGCAACAATCACTCACATGAAAACCTACGGTACTGTCACTTGCCGATTTGGATAAAACTTTCCAAATTTGTAGAACTAAAGAAAATTTGAAAATTCAAAATTTGATCGTACCAAAAATAATGAAACATCCAAAAGTTCCATTTTTTGGTCAAACTCTGCAAGATAAGTAAAGAATGAATAAACTCAAATTGCGCCCCCTGAAAAAATCTACAAATTTGTTATTGACGACTTTTCGATAGGACCCATAGATTTTGTTTTTAGTCGTTGAAAGCGACATTAAAATTAAATAAGTAAACAATTTTGGACTAACGATTCAAGCTACGAAAAAAATGAGATAAAACTTGTTTGCCCAAAAAAGGGCTGCAAATTTTTAATAATTATTTTTTATAGGATGCGCAGTTTTTGTTGTTTGCGTAAAAAATCATAAAAATAAAAGAGTTAATTTTTTTCACAAACAACACAAGCTATGAAAAAAATTAATAGACAAAAGTTACGCTTCCAAAAAATACGGAAAACTTATTATAATTTCTCATGAATAATTTTTGATCAATCATAAATTTTTTCTAGGAAAAAATATATTTTTAACAAATTGGTTAAATTAAAAAAAAAGATAAATTTGTTTACCAAAAAAGTTGAAATTTTAAAATAAAATGCATAATCATATTATATAGATTTTTAACACTAAAAAAAAATGTCTAGTTAAATCAACCAGAATTCTGGTTAAATATGTCCTTACTATTTTTTCTGGTAAATTTAATCAGAATTCTGGTCAAAGTAATCAGAATTCTGATTGTTTTAATCAGAGTGTCTGATTAATTAAACCAGAATTCAAATTAAATTCACCAGAAAAAATAGTATGGGCATTTTTAACCCGAATTCTATGAATTCTATTCTATGAATTCTATGAAAGTAGTTAAATTTTCAAACATTAAGTGTAATTTTCTTCTAAAAAAGACAAATTTTTATGAAAATACCTGAACCTTTAACTAAAAAAGTTACCTTTAAACACAAAATAAAATAATATTTTTATTTTCATATATTATATATTTCATTATATATTTCATTATTCTCAAATTTAGTAACAAAATCGCGCGCTTTTCATCGCTTCTGGTTCCGGTTTAATTGTAGCCTATTAAACAGTTCGTTCGCTAACGATCTTCGCCAATAATCTGTTCTAAATGAAAGTCTATATACTTTAGAACTATAGATTCAATTTTCGAATAATCTTCTTACGATCAATCAAACACGTTGAATATCTTTTAATCATCTTATAATCATCATCATATATAATATGTTATTAGTTTAACAATAAGTTCCTATAACGTGATTAGTTAATATGGTTCCTAAAAATATCATGCTGCTCTTAACAAGGGCTATCGATGTTCCTCAATACAATAGAGAATATTTGAAAGCTGAAGAGGAAAAGGCTTTTAGTTACAAATTAGAAGTCTTGATAAATGATTCTATCGAAGATTCTCTGTTCATTGAAACTAACGATGCCAAACGTTTCGAAAATGCAAATGATATTACCCATCCAAGAAAATCATGATTACGATTGGTTTGATCTCGACTTTAATTTAGATTTGATTCATCTGAAGATAAGGAAATCGATTGAGTCGGTCTTGTCAGATTCGAATTCTATCTCTGATCTTAAACTTAATCCTTATTGTAGGTTCATATTTTTTATATTAATTCTCTCTGTTTCCTCTGTTCTCTCTGTTTCTTCTGTTTCACTGTTTCCTCTTGCAGACTTAAGTTTACAGTTCGACAGTTTTCATAATCGCGACACTATTTCCGGCATTTCTCTTGATGGCAAACCATCTTTTCCTGACAAACAAAACGCCCCTGTCAGCCATCCAACTTTCGTCCAGTCTTCTCGTCGTGTCAGGTCCAGATCTCCTCGTGCCAAGACTCCTCTTCCTGCCAGGTCCAGGTATCCTCATGCCATGTCTAGGTCTCCTCCTGCCAGCGATATAACTCCACCATCCGGGCTTCCTTTTTCTAAAGTATTGGAATATGGACTCGACCAAATTCAATTTCTTCAGCTTACTGCCATAGAGAATCCATTCCGGGTATTCATTCTTCGAAGATACACTTTTACCGTGAAGACAACCATTCACATACTTGTAAGAAGAAATGTTTATGGGCCCATGCCAACTAAAGACAAATTGTTTTATCATTCTATGGCGACATCTTCGGAATATTAGAACATGGTGGCTTTTTTGTTGGACTATATACATATAATCGTCAAATTTATCATATAGTGCAGGCGAAAGTAAACATAGAAAGCGGCGCGGATACACTTTTGACCGACAAAGACATCGCGGAATCTCCAGTAGGCCCTGTACGGAAAATTAAAAAATTTTATTAAGTATGTTACACAAGCAAAGAAATTTGGGACGATTAATTCACAGCACTACTCCTTGATTTTATTAAGCTTTGGTACGCGATTTGAGCTTACAGAACTCTTGCTTTTAAAGCATAGGTCTCGAAGTTTCAGGCATTAGGCCACACCTTTGTGCTCAGAGGTCTTGAATTCTATGCTTTTAGGTCACAGAGTCTGAGACTTTAATTCACCTAAAAATTCTAGCTCTAAAATCACATGCTGCCGTGAATTAATTTCTTGAAATTTCCCTCCATGCACCTTTAGACGAAAAATTTCTTACCTGTAACATTCAGTATATTGAATAAGTAGTAGGGGAAAGTATCATTTATGTGTGAAAATAAAGACGTAACTATCAGCTTGCAAAATAAAATTATTTGAAATTGTCTTTTATAAAATTCAGATTTTACCAATTTAATTCAACCAAAAACTGAATTGACAAAAATAATGAAATGCAAAAAATAACTAAATCTTGTGATTATTTTTATAAACATTTTGAATAATCATCATTTTGTTTAAAAATCTATTTTATTCATCTTTAGTAAGTGCAGTAGTGAATCTTTTGCCGAAAAGAAGGAAAAGGAAGAAATACATTTTGGATTAAATACACCAATTTGTTGTGAAACTGTTCAGATTTAAAATCAGTAATGTATGTCTTATAATATAAACATCGAAAACTGTTATTTGGTGTTATTTGTACTACATTTATATTAATAAAATTTTTCAAATTGTGCAATTATAAGCTTTTAAATTTAAAAAAGTTGTTTCTTCAAGTTTAATGTAAAAGGTTTAATATTTTTAAACTTTTTCAAATAAAAAAGAAATCAATTTTTAATCTTAAGTTTGAAGCTCCTCTTATTTTAGAGGCCTCATACTCATCAATTATTTTCCTACTTTTTCAGAATTTTAAATTCATCCTAGAAGCATTGGATTCAAAATATTTGTATTTCAAATCCTTTATTCTGGAAAGTGTGCAATTATGATTTTTTACAATTTGATATTCTATGGTTTTGAAGAATTATGTATATAAAATTAAATTAATAACCTACTATGAAGGATATTGATATAAAATGCAGTAACTGCAAAATTTCATAGCGAAAGTATCTGTAGATTTTTAATTTTTTAAATTAGAAACTATTAGCGATTCAGAATTAAGTTATTAATTAAGAGTTATTGTGTTATAGCAGCTGAAACATTAATGTGATTACGAAACATCTCCGGGTAGTATATAAAAAAAAAACAAATTGCTAGTATTTTTTATGTTATTTAATATTTTTCAGGTGAACGATAATGCTTATGGTTAATAAAAAGAGCATAGGGATTTTATTGAAGTTATTGAAAACATAACTTACGTTTTAGGAATGTTGCAGAAATATTGATGCCCTCTATATAATGAATTGCGTAAATAATGTTGAATCAAATGTAATAAAAACATTTCGTAGTGAATTAGCGGGAATATTTAAATGTAAAAACTTAACTTTTTGTTTTCAGTTTTGTAAATGCTTAAACTGTGATAATTTTTGGTTTTATGAAAAAAGTCATCAGGATCAATTATTCAACTTTTTGAATACTATAAACTTCCGTACAGAAAATGTTTGAATTTCAAAACAAGTGGTTTAAAAAATATTCAAAATGCGCTCACTTTTTGAATTTTAAATGTAAAAATTATTCAAAAATTCCTTTTCCAAAAATCAGTTGAAGTTTTATGTTTTGAGTCATAAAACCTTTAGGCTGTTCCAATCACGAGCCCGGTATATTATGATCTAAAAAGACAGGTTAAGTTCGATATCCTACTCTTTACCCTCAATATTTATGCTTTTGCCATAAAAAATAAAAATGGGAAAATCTAAAATTCAACTTCACCACAAAACCATGATAGTGACGATAAATAGCCCACAAACAACATTATTAGTTTCAGGAAGTTCTACAAAATTGACTCCAACGGTTCTTTGAAAATGATATTGACAAATTGAAAATTCAAATTTCAGTAATTATATAATTCATTCAAGAATTATATAAAAACATCGAAAAAGCGAGAGCAAATAATGATGATTGTAATGAGAGTGTGCTTTTTAGAGCCGATAGCGCCTCTTGTAATTCAATTTTCTTTTCAAACGGGAAAAATGGATATTTAAAATGAAAATCTAAATTTTTAAGTATAGGACATAGATCTAGATATCAAGCTGGAATATTTTTATATTAAATATTCCGTAATTAAAAACTCTAAATTTAACAACTTGAATGGAAAATCAAAACAAATTCAACAGTCTCTTGAAAAGTAGAGGTTGCGCATCCAAGCGCGATTCAAATGCACTTAACTCTCGATAAGAGGACCCTCAGTTTATGATATTCCTACAACTGATGTGCTTCGAATTTTAATGGTAAGAGGAGAACTGGACCGACAGAGAGGCGAGCATGTTGCGTAATATGATGCATTTCAATTGGAAATGGTTCGTGCGGCCCTGATTTATCTTTGGATTTTCCCGATTGACGATTAAGGCCAGTAAAAGGCATGCCCGTAACCGTTCTTATATCGAGAGTGGAGTGTACATTATCGAGCATGAAACGCAAAATCCAAAAGATGTGAACAATGTAAGAGCCGAAAAAAACTACGTTTAAGTACAAAGCTTAATAAAAAAAGATGTAAAAAAAAGTTCAACTATCAATTTCATCAGCATCAGCCGGTAACGTTGTATACAAAAATACGAACCCTCTAGAGCCTCATTTAGTGGCCGCCAGGGTTCGTATTTTCGTGTACAACGTTACCGGCTGATGCCGATGGAACTAATAGTTGAAATTTTTTTCACATCTTTTATTATTAAGATTTGTACTTAAACGTAGTTTTCTTTCGGCTCTTGCATTCCTCGAAGATTGCGACCAATATTTTAGGTATAAAAAAATTTCGGACGTTCAAAAAATGTCGAGGTTTAGCAAAAAGATAAAATAATTTTCAGTAAAGTTCTTACCAAAATGCAGTACCTAAACGTACTTTATTGTATTCTAGAACATTTACACAATTTTCAGCTCGATGTTTTATTTACAAAAAAAGTTCTTAGTTTCGAAAAAACATTCAGTGAACTTATAAAGTGAGGTTTTACCAAAATTACATAGCATGACAAATTCAGGTATTTCCGGTTTTCCTGGTGAGCAGACAGCCTGATCTTTATTTTAAAAATTCAACTAGCATTTTTTACATACCAATAAAATCGTAAAGCTCTATTTTAAAATAGAAAATAATCCACTGTGTGAGTAATACGTACCTGAAACACAAAATAAATATACAACTTAGTATTTAGTGAAATAACTTTATTAAGATGTCATGCTTGGATTAAATTTATCCTATGATCTTATTTTTTGAAATTTTCAGGGTTTATACTCAAATCCTGGAGAAAATTATCAGTTACTTTCAGGTTTTGTTTTCAGAAAATCTGATCCTGCACCTTTTCAAATTATTACATGAAACTTAAATAACCCCTTTAATTATCTGTCTGTTAATCGTTAGATTGCAATAAATTGAATTAATTAAAAAATTTAAAAATAGGTCTAAGCATACAACAATTACGCGATGTGATTATAGAATATATATTTTTATGCCTTATAAATATCTAGTTGTGTAAAAATAGTACACTGTTGGAAAATAGTATATTGTGTTACAAGTGCGGAAAGTAGGTAGTTCCACATGAAAATTTATGAAAAATTAATTTTCCAAAATTCTTTCAATATTTCTCGATATTCTGAAAATGATTCATATTCTTAAATGTTCCTAAATATTCCAATGTATTCCCACATATTACAGAATATTCCTAAATATTAAAAAATAAATAAATACTGAATTTAATGCTAATGCGTAATTATAAGTCAGCGGACCGAAAAAAGAACCCTTTATCGTTTGTCATACTTTTGGATTCAAGTTCAAACCTTAAAATTAATTTTTTTATGTTATGCGCATGAAATATTTTAGTTAAAAAATGTTTTGGGTTTTTGGTCTTAATTTCTTTTTAAACGCAAACATGATTATTAAGTAGATCAATATGTTATTTAAACTTTTTTTTACAAAAAGGAGACAATTTCAAATGTTCAGGTTAAGTTTCAGACTTGTTGCTTTAAGAAAAAATTATTGACATATCATAAATTTTTCTGATCTATAGTCATGTTTCTATTAAAAAATTATTATTACCTGTGGATCTATTTTGATTTTCTAATTACAGAAATGATAGTGAAAATACGCGCAAATTTGATTTTCATGGCGAAAGCCATGAAAACCCCAGAAAAATTCATGGGTTTTTGTGTTTATCTTATAAAATAATAATAATTTAGTAAAAAGCTTAAAATAAAAGTTGTAGATCTCTTATAAACACATATTTTATGTTAAATGCATCGCAGTTTCGCTATAGAAGCCGTGAATTATTTCTGTTGGAGCCTTGCCTTGAACATTTTTTTTTGTATTTTTTGCCACTTTGGTTTAATTGAAGAAAAAATCCCTGGTGATTTCCCGGTTTTTTCATTTTTCGCATAGGATTTCTCAAGATCAATAAAATTAGTCAGTTCGAATTCTAACACAAACTATTTTTCCATCTAAAGTAATAAAAAAAAGTTTCAGCGCTTCTAGGGCGCGCGACTGTTGGTTCTCGCGCTTCGCGATCAATAATGTATGAGCCTCGCGCTACGCGCTCGATATTTGTGTATAGACTTTAAAAAACTAAAGATAAAAGCATAGACAACAGTAATTTTCTGATCGTGAATTCTCTTTTGTTAAAACTCCTTCCGCTTTAACGAACACATTCTCATCAATGGTTTTTATGAATGAAACAAAAACTAAGCGTCTTTTAAAAAAGTGATTAATAACAAATTTGTAGGTATTTTTTGTCTATACAATGTTTAATTTCTGATTTTTTTCCTGTCTTGCATAATTTGACCGCAAAATGCAATTTTTCATTATTTTTTGTGTGCTCAAAATTAGAATTTTTAATTTTTTCGCAAAAATTCAAAAAGTTGTTATGATAATCTTGTGCGACTATCGAAAATTAACATCTTTCTCTTAAAGTACTATGAACAAGTGCAGATAGAATTTTTAAATCATGAAAAAATGTGGACTCAAACATTTTCAAAAAGGGGCCAATCTAATAGATTCATGTTTTTTCAAAAGTTATTGTGCTGATAGACAGGCATAAAGATTAAAAGAAAGACTTACAGACAGACACGTTGAAAAAAAAAGTTTTTAGGACTTAGGGGGTCTCAAAACGTCAACCTTTTGACAAAAAATGGGGGGGGGGGGGTAAATTTTACACAAAATCTAATATCTTCTCTAATGAGAATGTAAAAATGATTTATTTGTCATGAATAATTTTTTGATAGTTCTTTTTTTGGTTTTAATCGTGAAAAAATAGCATTAAAACATTAAAAAATTAACTTTTTTGAAACCCCACACTCGGGGCGAAAATCTGCTCACGCAGCGGGGCGGTTTTTTTATGCTGTTAATGAAGTTTTTCATGATTAGAGTCAAAAGTAAGCATCTTATCAAAAAATTGTCAACAAAAAATTTGTAGATCTTTTCCAAATGCACAATTTTTGTGATGTAATCTTTTATCTTATTTTGCACCGTTTGGCCGAAAAATCTAATTTTTGAATTTTCCATTATTTTTTATTCTGTCAAAATTAGAATTTTTTTACGGAAAATTCAAAAGGTTGTTATATCAATCTTGTAAAGCATTTTGAAATTAAATTTTTTCTTTTTTTGTCTTTTTTCACACCGTCCATTATTTGGCTTAAAAGGTTAATTTTCGCGTATTTTTTGGAATTTTGTAATTCTTTAAATCTGGTAATTTTTGGTTTTATGAAAAAGTCATCAGAATAATTGCTCTCAAAACCTGGAAATTTGACTAGAACTGGAGAGTTCAAATTTCACACAAATCTAATACCTTCTCTGATAAGAATGTAAAATTAAATACCCACCTTAAAAAAATGAATTTTCTGCAAACGACTTAGTCTGTCAACTAAAATACATTGATTTTTACACTGACATAAAACTAAGGTCCTTCAGACCGCTGTATCTATGTAGCACCAATCAAATGAGTAAATAGGTTTCTCTTATCTAAATATCAGACAGACCCGCAAAAAAGTAATTGTGGAACTTGAGCTAAGCCACCATACGCATACGTTTTTGAGGTCGCTGAATCCGAATCCGCGATCAGTTTTACCCCATTGGTTCAGGATCAAGGATTGGAGAAAACCTCTACTCTCAAAAGTTGTTGGAATCCATAAATTGGAATCCGGGGTCACTTTGACCCGATCAGGACAGGATGAAGGTTAAGTGAAAGTCCAATTTAAAAAAACCAATTGAATCGGCGTGAAACTTGAACTTTAAAACGTTTTTTGGGACGCTTAATTCGAATCCGGGGTCATTTTGACCCAATCATTTCGAGATGGTCATTCCAAGCTCAAAATTGAGAAAATAATGGAATAGAAATCATGGAGTCAAACTCATCCGGTATTCGGTTTCCGCGACTCCAAAAACGTTTAAGAGTAAAGGTATTCTTTAATTTCATGGTTTTCGTAATTTTGACCTTAGGATGATCTGCATCTTGAGCTAATGGGTAAAACGAGAACCCGGAATCGGAATAAGCTACACCAAAAACTTTTTTTTTTAGTGTCCTGAAATAAAGCTCAAGTTCATTAGTCAGCCATTTTGTATGAAAATTTAAAAAGTGAGCGTATTTTGAAAATGTTTAAGACCATTTTTTTTATTATTCAAAAATTTGCTGCACGGATGTTTGTAGTATTCAAACAGACGAACAAGTTATCCTCATGACTTTTTTCATAAAACCAAAATTTACCAGAATCATGACATTTACAAAATTTTTAAAAATAAACGAAAATGAACATTTTAAGCCGAATAACGCACGATATGAAAAAAGTCAAGATAAAAAAATGCTAATTTTTAAATGCACTACAAAAATATTATAACAACTTTATGAATTTTCTTGAAAAATTAAAAATTCTAATATTGACAGCATAAAAAAATAATGAAAAATCAAAAATTACATTTTTCCATTAATCTATTTTACAGTAGTTCAAAGATTCTAAATTATTAAAAATTTTTTTTTTACTAATATATATGAGTTTTTGGTTTCGTACCTAAAGAAGAGCCACACAGTGGGAAAAATGACTATTTTGGTTTAAAATAACGTACAGCAGACAGATATTCACCGATTTGCAGATGAAGATTTGAAAAAAAGGCTAGTAAGATTTCTAAAAGAATTATGAAGCCTGATTTTTGAATTAGGTTTACAATTTTTTTATAAATAAACAAATATGACGAAAAAAATGGCCATTCTTTCTATGAACAAATTTATCTACGATATTCCATAAATATAAGTGTTTTCAGCTGTTTTGCAAGAGATTTAAATAAAAACAGTATTATATAAAAAACGTCGCTTATAATTATAATTGTTTATAATATAAATAAAGTTAATGTACAAATTCAGTAATCAGGCATTTTTCGACAGAAATATTCCTTGTTCTCGATCTACATTTTTTTAAATTAGGTAGTTCGAGATAATTTTAATAAAATTCATAATTTATTTATTAATCTAATGATTTTTAAACAAAATTTAATAAACAAAAGCATTATTCGGGCAATTGTCGTTCGAAAAATTGGGTTTTTTCAATTCCAGGTCTTTTTTCTATGTCAACTTTTTTAATTAGGAACTTCATGAATACTTCAGCAAATTTTATAATGTATTGATAAATTTTTTGATTTTTTCAAACAAATTTCATAAACAAATGCATTAGTGGAGCATCTGTCGACCGCAAAATTCTGTTTTCTTTCGATGTCAGACTTTAAATTTAGAACTTTATAATAAATTCAGCAACATTCATGATGAGTTGATAAATTTCATGATTAATAAAAAATTTAACAAACAAATCCATTACTCGAGCATGAGTGGTTGGAACAATTCGTTTTTTTCTATGACTTTCTTTTTAATGGTGAACTTTATGATGATTTCAGCAAAATTAATAATTGATCGATAAATTTTACATAAAAAAAATCAATAAAGAAATGCATTATTCGCGGGCATATGTCGATGGAAAAGATTTTTTTTCGATATCCTAATTAAAAAAGTTGCCATAGAAAATAAAAAAATTTTCTGTAGACAAAAGCCTGATTAATGAAGTTGTTGATTTGATCTGATTAAAGATATCATAGAATTTATCAACTTATTATGAATGTTGCTGAAATTCTGATAAAGTTCCCAACTGAAAAGACTGGCATTAAAAATGCGGAATTTTTCTGCCGATAAATGCCCGAAAATGTATTTGTTGATTAAATTTGTTTTTTAAAAGGCATACGATTAATCAACAAATTATGCATTTTGCTGAAATTATCATAAAGATTCTAATATATGAAAATGTAAAACAAAAAAAAAATTCTGTCGAAAAATGCCTATTTACTGCATTTGTTCATTAAATTTGTTTATAATATAAAGAATTATAATCTTAAAAGAAATTTCTTCAATATCCTGTAATTTCCAGTCAAATTTTTTGTAATATAACTAGAAAAAATGTATAATTATGGAAATCCATAGAAAACATTCTTTAACAAATAATTTCATTGTAAAAAATTTGGATGTTTAATACATAATATTAGAACATCTTAAGCTAATATTACTCTATGAACCTTAGGCGATTTAAAAATTTTTCCTGTTATTGTCGAGCACCGGGAACGCCAAATAGATGAAATAGCTATTTCTTCGTCATAATTGTTTATTTAGGATAAATTGAAAATCTAATTAAAAATCAGGTTCAACAACTCTCTTAGAAATCACAGAAAAAATTAAGACTAAAATTTCTTGCAGGAAATTTTTTAGAGCGATAAAGTTTTGTTTAAACAACTTCGCGTCTTTAAAAAAACATGAGTTTGTCATGGAAAAACAAAATAAAGTTTAACAGATACTTGTATAAAGTTTATCCTGTGAAGTTAATTTTTGTTGCAGAGAATTTTTCGTCGGAAATCGATGTGAAACTTATCTTCTGTTTTTTCTGTGATCTTAACAGCTTTTTTCAAATTTTGCTTGTTCAAATCGCTCAATATTTTAGGGCTGTACGTTATTTTGAACCAAAAATGTCATTTTTTCCCACTGTGTGTCACTGAGATAGGGATTTAATTTAGAAGTTAAAAATAGGTAAGACTGATGTGTAGACCGTATGTGCTACGTTTAAATTGCGAAAATAAACTTGTAAATGAGCAAATTCAGTTTTTGAGAAATCAGTAGAAGTTGCAATAAAATGTTTATTAACACATATTTTTTAAAAAATGCGCATTTTTTAAAAAGAGTCCATGAAACTACGTCTCTTTTAATATCAATGCATGTTATGAATTGTAATAATGCAAATTTATGGAAATGATATAGATGTTGAGATTCAAAATTACTTTTGTCGATGCTTTGACCTTTAATTTTAAAAGGTCTGTACACGAATGTGCAGGGTATTATAAAACCGATTGCGGAGCGCGAGGTACGAGGGGTTTTCAAAAAATAAGTTTCCCTGCTCCGGGAAAAAAAAACACAATTTTTAGGTTAAAGTAACATATTTATTTATTGCTTGACTTATAAACTATTTTTCTACATAGTCCCCTTTGACTTGAATACATTTTTTAAATCTGTTCTCAAGCTTTGACAAACCTTGTTTATAAAAATCCGTGCCCTGTTTTTTAAAAAACCTCGCACAAACTTTACGGTAACCAAGATGATCTGTTATGATTGTGTGGATTAAAGTTCGAAAAATATCGATTTCAGAAGGCATTGAGTCCAAAATTCTGTCAATTGTTAAGCGCCTATCGGCCAAAATGATTTTTTCGACTGCTGCGACTGCGCCATCTGTAATGGCGGTTTTTGGCCTGCCTGCATGCTGATCATCATAAACTTCTCCGCGTCCCTCGAGAAAATATGTACGCCACCGACGCACCATTTGCACACTCATGCATTTGTCACCATAAATATTCACTAATTCAGTGTGAATTTCCTTGCCAATAAGCCCTTTTGAAATTAAAAAGTGAATAACTGCACTCAAATCACGAGTGGACACGTTTTTCACAGGTAGCTCCATGGTTTCCGAGCCGGTCCTGATGAAAAAAAAAATTTCGGCAGCTAAGACCAGTTCCGCTCTTATCGGTATATCCTAAACTAAATTTATGTTCGGTCCCAGCTCGCTAGATGGCGCTGGGGCAAAACGGCACACGTGCGAGCGAACCGCGCGTTACGAGAATGTGCCCGCAAATCGGGCGTATTTTTTCAAAAATATTACTCAAAATAAATACAAAAAATGCAGTTTATTGTATCACTTCGTATATTCCAAACTTTGAGAGTGATTATCCTTGCCTTTGGACATGGTGAACTCAAAAAAAAATTTTCATAACCGAAGACTGTTTAGTCACGTGGTCGCCGTAGAACATGCACTTAAAGGGTAATTCAGAATATACCGTAATCCACTTTTGGGAGGAAATTCAAGTGCATTAGCATAGAGTAAGTATGCGCGGAACTAGAAAGCATATACATATATATTTTCAACTAAGTTTAGTCGTTTTCGATGTAGATGCACCTACTCGAGCAGAGGACAAAAACGTAAACTGAGGATTCCGGTGGCCCTTGGAGAACGTTCAAGACGATGCGATGCCACACCCCACATTAGCAACCAGTTCATATGCCAGACACGATTTTCTACTTAGCACCGGCACGACCTCCTACTTCCCGAGGATCTGCACTGAAAGGACATAACGTATCTGCTCTCCTTTTGTCCCTCGAGAATTTCACGGGGCGCCAGGAAAATGAGGATAAAATATTCTTCCTTAATGGCAAGCTGTTTTCTCTAATAGACCATGGTAGACACCCTTAACAAAGACGGATTGATAAATAATTCCCGGATGTATCAGAAATGACTTGCGACTCACTCTTTGGGGAATTTCATTCCCATAACTTTTTTCATATTTGTCTGTGTCGGAAAGTTCAGAAATTTCTGAAATATCAGGACCTATTATGTTTCAAATTTCACTTGTTTCAATTTCATCGAAAACGGGATTTGCAGACAAAAGTGTTTAAAAATAAAGAAAATCAGAGAATTTTGTAAGAAACTTTGGAAATAGATTCTTATGAATAAAATTAATCTGGTTACTATTTTATATTTAACTTTGAATATTTAAATCGCTGCCATTTTTAGTACAAATATTGCATTTTCAACGTAATAGTTCAAGTTTTTACTAGAAAGCTAACTTTTGCAGTTCAATTATTAATCTTGGATTATACAAAATGAATTCTGAATTCAAAAGTATACAGTTTTAAACAAAAAGAGAGAAGCAAAATTCTCAGTAAAAAGGAATTATTTTCGGAAAAAAAAGTATTTCAAAATGTATTTCAACTTTCAACCAAATAGAGGAATTTTAAATTGAGAAGAACCCTCACAATCATTGTTATCTGCTAAACAAGACAAATTTTTAAGAAAATATTTGAATTTTCAGCTAAAGAAATTATTTTTCAATAAAAAATTTTAAATATTAACAAATTAAGTAAATTTTAAATCAAAACGAGGAACTTTTAATAGAAGCAAAAAAGTTTGTAACTAATTAGTTCACATTGCACTGAAGCAATTGAAATTTTAACTAAAAGAAATATGATATATTCTTTACCGAGAACACTAATTTTCAACTACAAAAGGTGAATTTTTAACGAATACGTGAATTTACAGAACAGAAAATATTAATTTGCAAATAAAAATTGTTGAACGAATTATTTTCGAATTTTTAAATATGGCGAATTTGCAAAAATTGATTTTAAACAATCAAACAAAAACAAATTTGTGAAAAATAGCTATATTATCAACAAAAGATATGGATCTTCAACTCAAAGAAATATTTTTCAAAAAAGTAGTTCAACTTTCATCTAAGTATTTGAGTTTTCAATAAAGAAAAATAATTTTCTACCAAAAAGATGAGTTTACAATTAAATACATCAGTTTTCAACGAAAATGTTGAATTTTCATTTAAAAGCAATCAATTTCCAAATCTGCAGTGGGAGAGTTAAATTTGCAATTCAAAAAATTAATTTATAACCAAATAATTATATCTTGAACTAATCAGATAAATGTATGGAAAAAATGCACTTTCAACCAAAGTATTGAATTTTCTACTAAAAGTAATTAATTTTATACCAATTACAGAACAGTTTAATTTTAAGTATTAAAAATTAATTTCTAACAAAATAAGTAAATCTTCAACAACTAAAAGGAATTTGTATGAAAATAATTAATTGGGAACCGAGGGAAAATTTAAGTTTCTTATTTTCAACATCGAATCGTCATTTTTAATTTGAAACGGATTAATTACATATTTAATTAAAAAAATTAATTTTTCAACCAAAAAAAGGAAAGATTTTTTAAATGAAAATAGTCTTAGCTTCAACCAAAATTTCAAGTTTTACAAGAAAAAAAGAGATTATTTATGAACCAATAATATAACGGTAGGCTTATAAATTTAATTGGCAGTAAACAATTGTTGGATTTTCTAGGATTTTCTCACTCGATTCCATTGATTTAATTTGAATCTAGAGGCAAAAATGGGAAAAAGGGTAAATTTGTTTGAAAGGAAAGAATTTTTTAAAAAGGAGGGAAATTCAGGAACTGTGGCTACAGTAGGAAATCTTTATTTAGATGCGGCATATGTAAAATAAATTACTGATTTTTATGTTTTTAAACTTTCCAAAAGATTTTTGTATAATTAGAAACTTTGATTCTAATTGAAAAAAATTGAAAATTATACAATTTTTAAGAATTGTGATTTTCAAAGATATCTTCATCTTTAAGATTTTCTTGACCTTCCTTATTTCCACTCACACAATGTTCGATTGGACTTCTACATTATTACATAACGTTTTCAGTACCAAATGTTATTATTCTTTAAAAATTTTAAATACTATTTCTTTATACTTTTGCTGCGAAACTGAAAACTCTGTTTTAAATCGACTTTTAAAATAGATATTATTACTTACGCTCGCTCATCGAAATATAACGCTAAGCTCTATCCGGAAAATTTAATGAAACTTTTCATCATTTGGCTCTACACTTTAGTTGTTTTTCCCCAGTCGCAAACGAAAATATGACCCTATGACCTTACAATCTTAAAAAAATGATAGAAATTTGTATATTTTTTGTAATTCTAAACCTGAATAGAAAAGAAGGGTGTGAGTACATAACAGCATTTATTCGTTCTCCCTTAGGAAACGTCCACATGTTACGTGACACTCTAAAGAAATGGGTTGGGGATCTGCCCTAGCATCAGCAAGTGTCACATAGAAGAGGGGTCGCAAAGGTTTTATAATAACAGACACTTATCAGATAAAAAAATAAAAAAATAAACCTAAATCCGTATCGATAAATTAAAAAGTAATATTACCGACAAAAATGTAATAGCTGATGGTTTCACCCTTGTCCAGGTAATCAATGAAGATAATTCCTTTCGAATCCCAAAAAAAGTCGTCATGACCTAATTGGCCGATAAAATTGTTTTTGTCTTCTTTGGGGTTGTTTCACCTGGTCCAATCCATTGTTTCGATTGTTCTTTACTTTCTGGAGTATAGTGGTGAATCCAAGTTTTATCCACAGTTATAAATCGACGCAAAGATTCGCTGAGTTTTTGCTTGCACACCGCCAAATTTTAGATTTTCGAACGCGACACCCACCTAACACAGTGCTTTTCCATGACTTAAGGTTCATGTTAAATATTTCTTACACGCTTAGTTGACATCCTAGTAACCTATCTATCTCACTTACCTTTAATCTGCGGTCCTCTATCACCATTACATGAATTTTTTGATTATTTCGGGAGTTGCGACCTCAACGGGGCGTCCTGAACATGGTTCGTCAGAAGTTCTCGTGCGACCTTTCTTAAATTCAGAAGCCCACTGTTTAAACGTCGAATATGATAGATAAGAGTCTTTCAGTGTGAAATCCATTTCTTCTTTAATTTGTAAGTGATGTTAGGCCTTTTAAATATAAGTATTTAATGACCACACGCTTCTCTGATTTTTCGACAAACAATCGAAGTGTATTGTTCAGTAGACTTTAAAATGTATACTAATAGAGTAATTGACTTGAAGATTGATATACAAGCTAGTGAAACATAGCAATACAGAATATAAGCTAAAATTTAGAACTGCTGGCGCCATCTCTAGGTCAGGCCGGAAACTTTTCATCCTACCCTCGTATTTTGAAAATTTCAACTGCTAATATGGACACTTTTAATTCTAATCGTATCGCATAGCCCGGTGTGTTTTTCAATAAAAATGTCAATTTCAAACAAAAAAGTAAACCTTTAATCCGATACTTCAAATTTTTAGACAATTTTTCAATTTTCAAGTCTAAACGACGAATTTTCTACAAAAAAGTTGAATTTTATACCAGACAGTATTAGAATTTAACCAAAATTGTAAATTTGCAGCAAAATAGGAGAATTTTCAACTAAAATTATTAATATAAAACAAAAATAATTCTCAACCAAACTTGTTCTAGTTCATATTAAAAAAAGTATTATAATATGAAATAAAAAAGAGTTAAATTACGCACATAAATACGAATTTCAAACAAAATAGTTGAATCTTCATCAAACATAGAATACATATTTACTAAGTAGGTGCATTTGCAACCAGAAAACACACATTTTTAATTAGGAAGAATAATTTTCAACACAATTTTTTTTAATAAATAAATGAGTATGGATGAATATTTAACCAGAAAAGGTCAATTTTCGATTTAAAATATAAATTTTTAATCAATAATAGGAAAATTACATTTTTAATCAAGAAAATTATATGTTCACAAAAAAATGAATTTCAGCAAAATAGTTAAATTTTCTAAGAAAAAATTATTATCAACCAAATACATTCATATTCAATTGAAAAAGATAATTTTTCAATAAAAAAATGAAATAGTTATATTTTCAGTTGGAAAAAATTAATTTTCAACCATAAATGACACGATCTTAAAAAAGTAATTAAATTTTCAATTGAAGAACTTAATTTGCAACAAAAAATGATGAATCTTAAAAAAGAATAATTCTCATTAAAAGAGTTTAACCTTCAAGAAAAGAGTTCAAATTTGGCCGACAAATTGAATTTCAAACCAAGACAAACAATTTTTGAAAAAAGGATAACTTATAAACAAAAAAAAAATAATTAAAAACCAAAGAACTTCAACATTAAACTAGAAAAGAAAATTTGAACTAAACAGTTACATTTTTAATTAAAAAAAGAGAAGTTTCAACCAAAAATTTAATAGTTAAATTTTCAGTTTAAAACATTAATTTTTCATAATAAATGTGGCTATTTAAAAAAATATATTTATTTTCAAAAAATATTCAATTTTTAAGTCAAAAAGATATGCTTACCACAAAACATAAATTATTTACATTTTTAGATAAAACTGATCAACTAGTTGGATTTAACAAGAAATGTCAAATTTGCAACAAAATAGTTGAATGTGCAGCCAAGTAGACAAATTTTTATCAAGAAAAATAAAAGAAATATATTAGTTAAATTTTCAGTTAAAAAACTTAATTTGAAAAAAAAATTACATGATTTCCTAACACAATATTTGACTTTTTAACGAAATGATTGAAATTTCAATTAAGTAGTCAGTTTTTTAGCGAACACCAAAATGTAATGGTAGGCTTGACAAAAAACAAAAACAAAATTTTAAACAAGAATAGTTGGATTTTCTTATTCAGTTCACATTAGGGAGGGAAAACGAGAGAAAAAGGAAAAGTTTTTGGATAGATGAGCGACTAAAAAGTACTGGAAAGGGGGAACTTGGGACTGACGAAGACGAAGAAGCGCTAGAAAGGGGGAATCTTAGACTTACGGGGGAACTATTGAGCTACTAACAAGCGCTGAAAAGAGGGAATCTCGGACTTAAAGATCACTACTGAGCTACTAATTAACGCTAGGAAGGGAGAATTTAGGAGTTAAGTAATACTGTAGAGCTACTAAAAATCGCTGGAAAGGGGGACTTTGAGACTTACGGGGGCACGAATGACCCACTAAGAAGCGCTGAAAAGGGGTAATTTGGGAGTTACGGACCACTACTGAACTATTTAGAAGCGCTAGAATGGGAGAATTTAGAAGTTAAGTAATACTGCAGAGCTACTAAAAAGCGCTGGAAAGGGGGAACCTTAGACTTACGGGGGCTTAAATGACTCACTAAAAAGTGCTGGAAAAGGGAAATCTGCGACTGACAAGAACACTACTGAGCTAATAATTAGCGATGTGAAGGGAGAATCTGTGGATCAAACACTACTGCAGTGCTACTAAGAAGCACTGAAAAGGGAAAATCTTAGACTTACGGGGGCACGAGTGACCCACTAAAAAGTACTGGAAAGGGGGAATTTGGTACTGACGGGAACACTGCTAAGCTACTAATTAGCGTTGGGAAGGGAGAATCTGTGAATGAAACGGTACTGCTGAGCTACGAAGAAGTGCTGGAAAGGGGGAATCTGTGGCTGACGAGAGCTCTATTGAGCTACTAAAAAACACTGAAATGAAGCAATCTCGGATTCGAGGGATACTAATGGTCTTTTAGAAAGAGCTAGCAGGACTGAAAATAAATTCACGTAATATGCGGACGCCCCCTTATCTCTTTTCTCTTATAAAAACTGCAAAATGAATCTCAACGAGCCAGGAATAAACCTCTTTCTGTTGCTCGCAGCAAAAAAAAATTTCTATAAATAGGCAAAGTCAAGTAAGGAAAAACTTACAGGTGAAAATTTTTCTTCTTTTGAAACTTACGATTTCTTTCCGAGACTCATACCTATAGTACCCTATGTATGTAGCGTGAGATCAGGGGCTTTTCCAGCTACTAAGCAGGATGTGCTCCTACAGGATGTGTATCCTTAATGTATTTACCTTCGCTTCCAACGCTGATAATCCCCTCAGTCTTCTCCTATAATATCCTGTATCCCGTTCCTTCTTGCTCATTAAACTCTGTTCAGTAAGCAAATTTCGAATCCTTGTACACCGGATATTGCTATTCTCCCCTCAAACTTTGTTGCCAAGTTTCTTTAAACCTTACATATTTTATAACTGATTTCATTCATAACCCACCAAACAGTTAATTAAATACAATATAAATCGTCAAAAATGTACATGTATTTTCAAGAAAATTCTTGCATTTCTAACTGAAAACGAGAATTTTTTAACCAAAAATCGAGTAGTAAAGTTTTACGTTCACACATGACTTTGAAAAATCGAAATTATCCACCAGTCGAATCCAAAAATAAAAGGCTTGACTGAAAAATCTGCCTTGATGGAAAATTAATTGTTTCGTTAAAAAACCCGATTTTCCGGCTAAAGATTCACCTTCTCATCTAAAGTTAATCGCTTTTGGTTGATAAAGCAACTGTTAGGTGGAAAATGTATTTGTTTTGATAAAAACTCTTATTTTTTAGTATCTTATAATCAACTAGTTGATTCTATTAAAAATTCGATTATTAAATTTTTAACGCGATATATTTTCACTTAAAAATTTAAACATTGTAAGGTATTTCATATTGAATTCAATATTGTATCACACAACTCAGGGAACTCAGAAAACTCGCTAAAATCAGGGAACTCCAGAAAATTAGAAAAGTGTGAGGTGTTACATTAAGTTCAATGCACTCAGGAAACATAGGAGCGTTTGTGAAAAAATTGAGAAAGTTAGAAAATTTGGAAAACTCAAGAAACTTTGAAAACGCAAGGAACTCAGAAAACTCGGTAAACTCAGGGAACTCGGGAAATTCAGTGAACTCAGGGAACTCATGGAACTCCGGAAAATCAGGAAAGTTTGAGGTGTTTTAACAAACTGAATGCACTCGGGAAATTCAGGAGAATTCGTCAGGATACTTAAGAAATTTCCTAAACTTAGAAAACTCAGGAAACTTTGAAAACTCAGGGGATTCAGAAAACTTTGTAAACTAATGGAACTCACGAAACTCAGGGAACTCAGGAAAATCATAACAGTGTAAGTCGGTCTGGAGGTGTTTTCTTAAGTTCAATGTAATCAGCAAATTCAGGAGCATTTGTCAGAAAACTTGAGAAAGTTAGAAAATTTGGAAAACTCGGGAATCTTTAAAAACTCAAGGAACTCAGGAAACTTTGTAAACTCATGGAACTCATGGAGCTTATGGATCTCATGGAACTCAGGGAACTCAGGAAAATGAAGAAACTCAGGTAACTCAGCGAACTTAGGCAACTCAGGAAACTTTGGAAACTTCAAGAACTCATGAAACTTCATGAACTCAAGGAACTTAGCCAACTCATGATACTCAGCGAAATCAGAAAACTCGGGAAACTCAGAAAACTCGGGAAACTCAGGAGACACCGGAAAATTGGCTAATTATGAGAAATTAGAAAATAAGGAAATAGAGTACACTCACGAAACTCAGGAAACTTGGTAAACCTAGGGAACTCAGACAAATCAGCACACTCAGCAAACTCGGGAAATTCAGATAACAGATGAATCTTTAAAAAATTAGTAAATTCGGAGACATAAAGAACTTAGAAAACGCAGGAAACTTTGAAAACTCAGGGAACTCAGGAAACTTTGTAAACTCATGGAACTCATGGAGCTTATGGATCTCATGGAACTCAGGGAACTCAGGAAAATGAAGAAACTCAGGTAACTCAGCGAACTTAGGCAACTCAGGAAACTTTGGAAACTTCAAGAACTCATGAAACTTCATGAACTCAAGGAACTTAGCCAATTAATGGTACTCAGCGAAATCAGAAAACTCGGGAAACTCAGAAGACACCGGAAAATTGGTGAATTATGAGAAATTAGGAAATATAGTACACTTACTAAACTCAGGAAACTTGATAAACTTAGGGAACTCAGAAAAATCAGCACGCTCAGCAAACTTAGGAAATTCAGATAACAGATGAATTTAAAAAAAAAGAGTAAATTCGGAGAGATAAAGAACTCGAGAAGCTGGGTAAGCTCGCTGAGTTGGGGTAAGTAGGGTGATATGAACGGGTGGGGTAAAGAAAGTAAGAGGAAACGTGTGGAGAGCGAGGAAAAGGGAAAGTAGATTAAGAATAAGTTCGGAAAGGCAGGGTCAGAGAAGCTTAAAGTGTAGAAGAGGAATTAGGGGTGGGGAGAGGAAGTAGGAGAAGGGAGAGGAATTAGGATTGGGCAAAGGGAGTAGTGGTGGGGAGAGGCAGTAGGAGAGTCGAGAGGAAGTAGGCAAGGCAAGAAGAAGTAGGAAAGGCGAGAAGAAGTAGTGGAATAAAGGAGGCATGAAAAATGGAAATTATGTAGAAATTATGGCGCCTACTTTCACTAATTTTTTGGTAAAAATTACAGCAAAATAGAAACTCGTGTGAATTTGTAAAACTTTCGAATATAAAAATTCTTGAAATAAATCAATCATAATATTCGAAGTCACCCTTCAAGAGGCGCTGCAAGAAGAGATAATGCCTTAAGGTAGAAGTACAATAAGTGCACTTGCGTCACATTCACAAATCATTGCTTCCGGCGCAGTTCTTTCGCTACAAATTATTATCCCTCCTCGTTCCTGCACTCTCAAATCAAGGAAGGCTCTCAAACGTTCATAGAGGGTTGCACTTTCGCCGGAACCATTTCACGTCCGTTGGAAAATGAGAGAGAAACTGTAAAAAGGCAAGGAAAAAGTACAAGGTGTAGGGTAGAAAGGAAAATGCGGAAGAGACAGAACCCTCACGATCGTGATTCGAAATCGAAGGATATAATCTAAAGAGAAAGTAAGCCGAAGAAACAAGAAAAAGACAAACAAAATTTTTTTATCTGTATTGATTACAGGATTCCTTATCAAAAATGCCCTAAAAACAAAAAGTATAATAGTTAATATTAAAGATAAAGGGACCATCCAGATATTACCTGACAATATTAAAGGCGGGGAGAGGGGGCAGTAACGTCATAAAGCATCACGTAGTAGGAAGTTTCTCAAAGGTTTTGTAACACGAGACACTTCTTTGATCAACCAATCAAATTAAATCCGTCTCAGTAGATTGTCCAATTTTCGAAAAGACAGTTGAATCTTTTACCCAAAAAGTTTCATCGCTGGAAAAAAATTTTTTTTAACTAAGGGAGTTGAATTTTCAACCCAAAAAGATGACTTATCTGCCAGTAATATTCATTTGCAACCGAAGACTCTAATTTTTTATTAGGAAATATTTTTCCGTCCAAAAAGAAAAAAAGATTTAAAGGAAATTTTTTTAATTGCAACTATTTTTGATTCAAAAATATAATCTTTTAAAGAAAAAATGAAATCGTTAAATGTTTAGTTAAAAAATTAATTGCAGAAAAAAGGGAATTTTTTATTACTTTAATTTTATCAAAATACATATCTTTAACAAAATTCTTGAATCCGAAATAAATGAAATGAATTTAGAAAGAAAACAAGAATTATTTTATGCAAGCGAAAGGTAAATTTTTCACAAAATAAATCAATTTTTTACTAATTTGTTTATTTTGCAGCTTTCAAAGAATAAGTTTTTAAGCAATAATGCACCTGCTTGATGTTCATAAAAATATTTAACCTTAACAAAAAGAAATGAATTATCAGCAAGAAGATGCAGTTAAAAATAAGTAAACAATTTTTAAAAAATGTTTCTGTTTTTAACAAGAAAGATGAATTTTCTACCAGGAAGATAATTTTGATAACAAAAGGATGATTTATCAACCAACTGCATGAAATTAAAAGAATTATTAAACTTCAGTGACAAGAATACTAAAAAATATCAATTTTAAATTAAACATGATTTTTTAACCAAAAATAGAATACTTAAATCTTTAGTTCCGTAAATTGATTTCCAGAAAAAAAAAAGGATTTCTAACAAAATATTTAAATTTTCAACTAAAGAGATGCATTTTCTACCAAAATGACTTTGAAACTAATTAATGTAACTTTAAATTTTTTAAATCAATAAAGGTGGAACTTTCACAAAATAGTTAAAATTTCAGCAACAAAAATCAATAAATTCTAACCAAAAATATTTAAATTTTCATGTCGAATTTTTTATATCAGTTCAAAATGTTCATTTTTTTCAAAAATTATTATTTGAATTGAAAATCCTTCATCGGAATTAAAAATTCTTCATCTTTGTAGAAAGTTTAAGTAATTTAAATAAAATTAATTTATTCAATGCTTTTTGGGAGAATATTAATCTTCTTGGTCGAAAATTCGTCTTTCTGCTTGAAAATTCGACTGTTTGATTCTGTGTTAAACTATTTTGTTAAGAATTAATGTTTTGGTTGAAGTTTCTTCATTTTAGTTGAGAATTCACTTCTGCAGTATTTTTCATAGATACAAATTTATTTAGTTCATTAAAAGCTGGACTGTTTTGATAGAAATCTATTGTTTTAAACTAAAAATTTAAATATTATATATATATATATATATCTTTTTTTATTAAAAATTAGTATATTTTATGAGATTATTTTAAAAATTAATATTCTTATTTGGAAACTTATATTTTTGAGGTACAACTTCAAAAAATTTGTTGAAAATGGAACAAATTTATCAAGTATTCACTTCTTGGTTGGATATTCAATACTTTGGTTAAAACTCTTCTTTTTCCATATGAAATTAACCGACTTGATGAAAAATTATTTTTTTTTAAACTTCAACTGTTTTTTTTTAAATGCATTTTTTTGTTGGAAAATTCATGAGTTTAGCTGAAAATTCATATTTTTGATTTGAAATTGTGCTGCTTGATTGAGGGTTGAACGATTTTGTTAAAAATGCAATTTTTAGTCAAAGATTTTTTATTTTACTTGAAAATTCGTATTTTTGGTTGAAAATGGAACTATTTTGTTGAAACTCATTTTTTTCCTTTTTGGTTAAAAATTAAATTTCTTAATTGAAAATATAGATCTTCTATTTTTGGTCAAGGTAGTATTTATTATTCGTAAACTATTTTGTTCTATTGCGTATTCGTGTTAGTTTGGGTAAACATTAAACTACTTCAAGGAAAGCGAAACTGCTTTGTACTTTTTTTCAACAATCGGCATTTTAGTTAAAAATACAACTTTTTCTTGGGAAAATTAACAGTTTTTTTATAAATTCATCTTTTTTGTAGAAAATTAATCTTCTTTGTTAAAAATTAATCTTTTTCGTTAAAAATGCATCTGCCGTCTCAAAAGACTGCGTTTGTGGAAAAATAAAAGGGAAGCAAAAAAAAGAGAAACCCTCAGAAGAAAGAAGAAAAGCTGTTGTTTGAAGCATGTAACGATCGTTTGTTTCCACGATTGGTTTGCGAAAGAGCGTCTTCTATTTAGGGGATGTTTATTTTTAATTAAAATCAGTCGCAGCCAATTTTACCCTTATCCAGCCAATAACTCTTCCCGCGAGCACTTTGTCAAGTGGAGTTCTTAATATGAAATTAAAGCATCCGCGTCCGCATCCAAGTAGTCCTTTTCATTAGCTATGCATCCGCCCTTTCATAATTATCAAGTGCTTCTTGTAGAAGAGAAGGCAAGCTAACTTGAAAGTCAATAGCATAAAATTTCTCGAAGAGTTTACTAAATTTTTATATTGTGCTACTTGAATGGATTAAATGAATTTTTTTATTAAGAGAAAAAATCCGAAATTATTCATTCGCCTTTAGGCATGGAGGTTAGACCATTGTAATACGTAAGAAATTAATAAATGGCCGTGCGGTCTGAGAGACCGCACGACCATACGTGTATACTAATTTGTCAATTTTTTCTTAAATGAGGATTAATCGGAATTGAAACAGAAATGTAAATTGTGGCTTTATTGTGGATTTGCGGACTTACGGATCTGTGAACTTTCTCAGAGGCACAACTTAAATTAAAACTACTGATAACCAGAGTCTCGAGAATAGCCAGGGGCGGGCATTTAATGCAAGCATGGTGCGCTCTATGAGACCGCACGTCCATATTTAAAGGTTAAAGTTATTTTTTTAAATTAATAAATATACGCAAAAAAATAATCCATTGTAAAACGTTAAATTAAAATAAAATAAAGTATTATTTATAAGATGTTTTTCCACCACAGAAGACTACTTCCACTTCAAGAAGATTTAATTAAATCAAGCGAGACGTATAAGACAGTATTTTAATTTATACTAGATTGGTATTTTTTTCTCATCAATTGTACTACTTTAAAATACAATAATGTTTCAAGATTGCTGCAAGATTTATAAATAGTTCTTAATAAAATTAAACGAAATTTAAATTTAAAAATAAGTCATTTTCATTTTTTATTAGTTCACAACTAAGATGTTAATGAAAAAATAATGCTTGCATTTGTAAAACTGCATATCTACAAGATTGTGTGTACTTTTCACAGATTTAATAAAACTCACTAAAGGAAGGCGACCATTGTGTGCTGAAACGTTTGAAAAAACTTAATTAGTTTCAATTCACCGGACCCTAAAGCCAACAGCTTACATCAACAATGTCTACAAAATTCTGTTATTTATTTATAAAAATTTCTTTAATAGAAAATTAATTTTTGTGATTTAAAATTCATTTTTTTTAACTTCTACTATTTGGTGTCAATTTCATCTGTTTTAGTTAAAATTTGAAATAATCTGCAGAAAATTTCGTTTTTTTTTCATTGAATTTTAACTTTTCGAAACTAAAAACTGCATTATTTTACTTTTGTTTGAATTTTGACATTTTTCATTTGAAGTTAAACATTGATGTTTGTTGTTGAAAATTCAACCTTTTGTTTGAAAATGAACATATTTCGATGAAAATTCGTTATTTTGGTAGGAAATTAGTCTTTTTGTTTGAAAATTCCTCTTTTTGATTAAGAACAAAACTATTAAGTTGCATATTCCGCTTTTTTGTTAAGAATTAAATTCTCTAACTGAAAATTTAACTATCCCACTTTTGGTCGAACACCTAAATTTAGAATTAAAAATTGATATTCTTGGGTTCTTGGTTGAATATACATGTGTGTCCTTGAAAGTTCAATTATGTATCATCAAATGCATCTATTTTAGCAAAATTTCAATTAATTTGTTGAAATTTAATTGTTTGTTGTTAAATATTAATTATTTTAACTAAAAATGAATTATCCTAGTTTTGGTTTTCTATATTTATATTTTTAATTCAAATTTAATTTTTTCATTTGAAAATTCGTCTTTTTGGTAGAAAATTATTTCTCTTTGTTAAAATCTTATGTTGTTTATTGAAGATTCAACTATTGTCTGGATTTTTTCATTTGTTTCTTGAAAATTAATGTATTTACGCGAAATTTTAATTATATCATTGTTGGTTGAAAACTAATAGTTTCTTTTGTAGAGAATTAATGTTATAGGTAAAAGATTAATCTGTTTTTTATTATTCTTAACATAGATGCCCAAATTCAATTTTTTTGGTCTTAAATCGGAAAAAAACATCTTGCATAATTTACTATAAAAAAATGTTAATCGCTGAAAGATTCTGCTATATAATGTGTAGAACCTGCCTGATTTTAAGCGAATTCTATTTTACTTTAAATAATTTTTATAATATTGTTATAGCATTTAAAATTAATTTTGTTGAAAATTATATTATTTCTTAAAAAAGATTTTTTTTTTTGATAGAAAATTAATCTTTGTGATTGAAAATTCATCTTTTTTGTTAAAACTTTTACTATTTGGTGTCATGTTCATCTGTTTTAATTAAAATTTTAAATAACCTGTAAAAAATTTCATTTTTTTTATTCAATATTAACTTTTGTAAACTAAAAACTGAATTATTCCATTTTTGTTTACAATTTGATATTTTTTATTGAAACTTCATGTTTTTAGTTAAAAATTATTTCATGGGTGAAGAATTAGTCTGTTTTTTTATTATTCTTAACATAGATGTACAAATTCCATTTTTTGTCTCATATCAGGAAAAACGTCTTGCATAATTTACTATAAAAAATGTTAATCGCTAAGAGATTCTGCTATATAATGTGTAGAACCTGCCTGATTTTAAGTGAATTCTATCTTATTTTAAATACTTTTTCTATTATTGTACTTGGATTGAAAATTAATTTATTTGAAAATTATATTATTTGTTAAAAAAAATTTTTGTAAATAGAAAATTAGTCTTGTGATTGAAAATTCATCTTTTTTGTCAAAAATTTTAATATTTGGTGTCAAGTTCGCCTGTTTTGGTTAATATTTTAAATAACCTGTAGAAAATTTCATTTTTTTATTGAATATTAACTTTTGTATATTAAAAACTGAAATATTCTATTTTTGTTTAATATTTGATCATTTTTATTGAAATTTGATCTTTTTTAGTTAAAAATGGAATTATTTGTTTGAAAATTCGCGTATTTTGTTGAAATTTAAAGTTAGTGTAACATTGGTGTATTTTTAGTTACAAATTAATGTTTTAGTTACCATTTGCATTCAATATAAACATTAAAATTAAGTATTATTCCTGTAAAGCATCGAATTTCGCAAAGTTTTTGTAGTAAATTTTCGTCACTTTGAATAGCAAAAAATAATATTTTATAGATTTTTGTAGATATACGGATTATTTACATTAAAGTGGCAAAAAATATCTAATTCTGCGACCAGCAGGTCGCTCTTGTATTCTAAGATTAAATCCTAACCTCAAAATCTCTAAAAGTTTTTATCACATTTTACATCAGCAATGGACTTTGATAACAAAAATTATTACAAATTCCATGCTTCAAAGGAATATTACTTAATATTGTATTTTTTCCTAGAAAAAATATTTTTTTCTTTCAAAATTAATTTATTTTGAGGAACATTCATTTTTAGGTGCGTTGATTTGAAAACAATCTTTTCCTCGAGATTTTCAAATTCCACAATCAGTAAAAGGGCGAAATATTAGCAAAGAAGAATAATTTTCAAAAACAAAAATCAATTTAAAAAAACGAAATTTTGATTGTCGTCATGAAGTTTCAACAAAATCAGTTCAATTTAAACCAAAGATTTGAATTTAAAAAAATTAATTTTTAACAAAATCGTTCCATGTTCAACTAAATAAATAAATTTTTAACTGAAAACATGATTTTTAGCCAAAAAGATTAATAATCAACCAAAAATGACAAATTTCTAAACAAGCAGTTGAATTTTCAAGTAAAAAATATAAAGTATAAACAAGTAGTTTTATTCTTAACCAAAAAAGATCAATTATAATGCATGCATCGAGTAGTAAAATAATCATTAAATAAAATTAATTTTCAAATAAAAATGAAAAGAATTCTTAATAAAATAGTACATTTTAAACTTGAAAAAATCAACGCTTAATTGAAAATATTGATTTTTAACAAAAAAATAGAATCTTCACGTTTTCAGTTTATGAAAACTGATTTCTTAATAAAAAAAAAACAACAAATTTTCAATAAAATAGTTGAATTTTCGACGAAAAAGATGATTTTTAACCAAAAAGGTAATTAATAAGAACAAAGGATTTTTTAAACTAAAAAGTTATATTTCAAACTAAATATGATACATTTTCAACAAAATAGTTCCAGATTCAACTAAATAATTAATTTTTAACTTAAATGATGATTTTTAGCCAAGAAGATTATTATTTTACCAAAAATGACAAATTTCTAAACAAATAGTTAAATTTTCATCTGAAAAATAGAAATTTTTAGGCAAATAATAATAAAAAAATTATCCTTGAAAGAAATTAATTTTTTAAACAAATAAAAATAATTGTTAACAAAATAGGTAAATTTTCAACCACAGAGGTGAATTAATAAAAATTTTAATAAAAAATTTTACCTTACCACCAACTAATTAAAAATTTTTTTAAATAATTCAAAGTTAAACCAAATATTAAAATGTTCATAAATTTCAAGAATTCCGGATAAGAAAACCAAGAGTGCAACGAACAAATTTGGACAACCACAACAAAATGTTCCTATTGAAACTTGAAAAAAGATAAACAAAATTTTTTCCTAGAAAAGAAAAGAAAATAATATTCCCCTATGAAGAAAAATAAAAAAGAGGAAAGAAAAATGAGAAGGGAAAAATTCTATTCTTTTCTCTTTTAGAAAAAAATAATTTTTATCTTTTTTCAAGAAAAAGTTAAAAATAGCTTTTCCTAAATTCGAAACCTTTAGTAAAACCTATTGCTAGCAAATAAACTAAACGTCATCTAAATTGTTCTTTTAATTTCCATAAAATTACCTCCCCCTTTTTTCTGAACATATTTTTTTTTTGAAACCCTAATCTCCCCTAAAATTTGAATCATATTAAAAATAGCCCCTATCCTGCTTCAGTTTTAGCTCTTTTCGAATTATGACTTATCTATTGCCTATTTGCTGACACGATTCTAAAACCCCCTACAAATACCCCTATAAGTATTTTTACCCTGAAAATCTATATTTATGGTTTTTAAATGTCCTTTCTGATAAAACTCTAAAAAGTTCCCGTAGTAAAACCTCGATTATCCAAGGTATTTTGGGGAGGAGATACCTCGGATAAGCAAAACTTGGATAATACGGAAGAAGTACAAAATTTGGAAGAGTTATCTATTTTTGATATATTTTAAATAGAAAAATAAATATAAACATTTAGAAAATAAATGTAAACAACTTACGAATGTGGATTTATCTTTAAGATACAAAGCATTGTCCCGTTGCCTCGGATAATGCGAAGCCTCGGATAATGCGGAGCCTCGGATAATCGAAGGCCGGATAATCGAGGTTCTACTGTATTTATCGCGCCTTCTGTTCATCTCTATTTACAGCTTTCTTTGTCCTATTTTTTGAACCAACTCTAGAAGAGCCTTATATAATTACTCAGCATAAATAAAAAACACAAGCTATACAAAAACAAAAGAGGAAATCTTTGTTTTAATTAGTCGATCGTTTCATTTCGAAAATTTCAGCACGAGTAGACACTTTGAAATGAATTTCCTTCATTAACAGCTGCCTCTTCTTTCACGCCGATACATGTGCAATTGTATACTGATAGTTACAATACAATTTTCGTTTCACTAAAGTCTTTCCAACGGCGTTTTATTTCACAATGTAGCACCGCGTCTATTTTCTCGAACCACTGTAAACTGTTCGAAGCCCTCTTCTGCACCACCTCACTCTCTTATTTTTCTTCCCTATCCAACCGTTCAGAAGAATCCCCTTTCCAGTTCAGCTGTATTTTCAGCGAATAAAGAAGGTGTGTTTTCTCTCTCTCTCGTTGTTTAGTGGTTGTTTATCCGCTTCTGTGTTTACCGAGAGGGAAAATCGAGGAGAGGCAAATTCAGCTTCTTTACTACATGGAGGACATAGAATGAAAGCAATAGTTAAAAATGCAGAACTTTGTGTTTGGAAAATTATAAAAATTGGATATTTAAATCAGATAATACGAGGACGAGTTTTATTGCTTTAAGGTCATCTGACGAGAGGTTCACGTGACCAAACCTGGTCCTCAATTTTTCTTACCCAACTTACGTCCACACAGAATGAGATATCGTGTTAAAAATTTGCACGCTAAATAGAATGTATGCAGGAATGTGTCTGTCGTCCTGAATAATTAGAATTTTGAAAAAAGTTTTTTTTATTACTATTTTGGAGAAAAATAATACAAAAACTAATGCTTGCAATTTAAATGCAAATAAACAAATTTTGTCTGGCATACGTATCAGCTGTACCAAAGCAGCACTATCGCAGCGAGTAGACAACTTCGAACTTCTTCTGGTCTGTGGGTAATACAGTTTGCATGATTACCCACAGAGAAAGTTGAAAGTCAAACTTCTGCTGTAAAGTCTATAAATGCATCCGTCGATAATCATTTTCATGAATAAATTTTTTTCTTCCCGCAACTCTTTGCAAGGTCAAAAACGATCCTTTAATATTTATTAACCTTTTGAGCACTGTATTCTGAGTTTTTTTTACTGAAAATTATTAATATTAGTCTAGAGAAATATTCATTATCATTGGTTAAGTAATTTTTAATTATGTAAACAAGTAGGATTTCTTAAAATAATTTTTTTTAAAGTCGTTTTCCCCCCAAAAAGTTATTACTATTGGTCTAGGGGAACATGTATTAAAATTAGTTCTTTAATTTTCAAATACTTAAACAAATAGAATTTGTTTAAATAATTTTGCTTCGAGTTTTATTAAACAAAAATTATAACTGTGAGCCTAGTAGAAATAAATAAATTATAATTTATTGTTTCAACAGTTGACAAATATTTGAATATAAAGGAATGTCACTTAATGAAAATAAAATGCTAGGTCAACGATATTTTAAAAAGAGCATTTTTTGCACAAACAGGATAGTTTAAAGAATGAAAAATTAATTAACCAATATTGTTTAATATTCCACTAGATCAATAGTAATAATTTTCATAAAAAAGAATAAAAAAAGAAATTAATTAAAAAATGTTGATAAATATTCCACTAAAGAAATTTTAATAATTTTTAATAAAAGAAATTATTTGAACAAATTTTATTTGTTTTAAAAATTGAAAATGCATGAAATACTGTTTAGAAATATTCTACTAAACCAATAGTAATAATTTTTGAGAAAAAAAAACGAATTTCCGAAAAAAAAAATTTTAACAAATTCCATTTTTTAACAATTAAAATTATTAAACTGTTGTTAATATACATTTTAATAGGATAAAAGTGAAAATTTTTAGGGGGAAAAATGAATTTTCGGGAAAAATGACTGAAACAACTTCCATTTCTTTAAATAATTAAAAATTATTTAACCAGACATAATAAATATTCCGCTATACCAATATTAATAATTTTTAGTAAAAAAAAAAAAATACGAGAATACAGTGTTTAAAGGTGGATTTCATAAAAAGTTGACATTTTTGGTTTCAAGGGTAGTTTTCAGGTACATTTTTTCAGGCACTAAAAAAGTTATTCTAAAAACTAAAAAAGTGATTTTTCCCGATGGATTTTAAATGGGAAACTTTAAGTCAAAACCAGCAGCTGTTGAAATTGAAAAAAAATATTACGGAATTTTTTTTGCGGATTTAGAATAAAATAGGGGGGGGGGTTCGTTGCCCTCTAGCATGCTAAAAAAATTTGCCATGAATTTGTAGACCACCCTAAAGCTCAAATTGTAAAGAAATTATAGTTTTAAAATTAAATTTTTCTGAGAAAAAAATCTCACTTTGCTTCACTGGAAATCGAACCACCATAAATTACCAAAAATTTCATAAATTTCCATCTACTTTATGAAACTATTTAAATTTAAATTTTAAGTCATTTATAGTAAGTTAGCTTATTTTCCTGTAAAGTTACCGTAAATGATAGAAATAGTCTACAAATTTACAAAAATGTATAGATATTTTTTATTTGAATTTTAGCTAATTTATCTTAAGTTATCATAAATTACTATAAATTACCAAAATTTTGATAAATTTCCGGAAAGTTTTAAAAATGGATCAAATTGCAATTTGGGTCATTTATGGTAAGTTACCATATTTACCTTTAAAAGAATGATCATAATTGACGCAACATTTTTATAGAATTCCTGAAACTCATGGATATTTTTAAACTAAATTTTTTTGGAAATTTATGTTAAGTTGCTATAAATTATCTGTAATATAACTATAAATTACTTACTTTTTAAAATAAATTTCCAGAAAATTGATAAAAATGTTACAATTGAATTTTTTGGTAATTTATGGTAAGTTACCATATTCACTTGTAAAACTACCATAAATAACAGAGAATGTCTACATATTTTGTGAAATTTATTGACATTTTTAAATTGAATTTTTTAGAATAGACGGTCTTTTTACAAAAATCTAATACCTTCTCTGCTAAAAATGTAAAAATTGATATGTTTTGTTTCGTCAACCCCAAGGTTTGACACGTATTTTCCATAAGAAAAAATTTTGATTTTGTAGATTTTCACGTTTTATAGGAATGAAAAAAAACCCATAACTAAAAAATTGCGTCTTCACAATTTTGTTTTCATCTTTTCGCTTAGAGTGTGTAAATAGTTAATCAAAGGAAACAAAAAAAATTTTCTAAATAAATCATTTCTAATACAGGAGAACCTTGATTATTCGAGGTAATTTAGGGAGGAGATACCTCGGATAAGCGAAAACTCGGATAATACGGAAGATGTATGAAATTCGGAAGAGTTATCTATTTTTGATATATTTCAAATAGAAAAATAAATATAAACTTTTTAGCAAATAAACAACTTACGAATGTGGATATTTCTTTATTAATTTAATAATTTATTAATAATTACAAACCAGTAGGCGCATTCAGAATTAGTCGTAGCAGCTACATCTGTTTTATCAATGATTATCCGTATTATCCGAGCATACACCTCGGTTAACGCGGAGTGCTTGGATGAGTCCCGTTGTCTCGGATAACGCGGTGCCTCGGATAATCCAAGGCCGGATAATCAAGATTCTACTGTATTATTAATATTGTTTTCAAATAGTGCTAGAAACTTATAGATTTTTATAAAAAATTTCAATTCTTCTTTTGCTTATTAGTTAGCATGAGTTAATAATTAATACGATTCAGTAAAATAATTTTTTTTTTAAATATAGTGTAGTTTATTTTTATATTAGCTTTGAACCTGAGTAAATATCGTAGCGTTACTCAATAAATAATTTAATATTTATCAATATAGAGTTATTAGATAAATAATTTCTGTTAACAATTAATTCTTGCTTATAACTACCCTCATTTAGAGAAATTTTAGAAAGTTGCAAATTTTTCTTAAATTCTTATCTCTTTTTGGTCGTTTCAGTTATAACAAATGTTACCCTTATTACGATAACTCGATTATGAAAATGAAGGGAAGTGCAGGAGATAAGCGGGTGATAACTCATGGAAAGGTTCGTATAATATCTACTTAATGCAAATCCTATTTCAGCAGTTTATCCCTTTTCCTTAGCACATGCGTCTGTTTTCGTACTTTGAGAGCGTCTAGAACTTAGCTTAGGGGGATGACGTAATTTTGACGAAATTTCTAATCCTCAAAAAAAATTAAAACTACCTCAATTGTTTATTTCCAGAAATTAAAAAAAGAAAGTAATTTTCAAAGTCGCGAAAATAGAATTTTTTTGAATTTTCAAGTTCTCGAATTTGCCTACTAAACTTTAGAATTTGCTAATACCTGAAAATAATAATTTTCTGAATTTGTAAATTACCGAAATTTTAAATTTCTGAAATAAAATTAAACTAACAAAAATATTTATTTTCAGATTTTACAACTCGAATTTTTTAATTTCCGAAATTAGTAAATTTCCGAATTTTCAAGTTTATGAAAATAGTAAAGGGTCAAATTTTTTAAGCCCCAAATATAGACAAATGCCGGGAACATAATGACCGATTCAGAAACTGTCTGAAGAATTAAAAATCCCGAGTTTCTAAATTTCAGAAATAAAATGGAACGAGCGAAACTTTTTCTTCCCGAAATTGAAAACCAAAATTTTTATAATCATTATTTCCGTAAAATAGTCAATTACATTTTTAAGTAACAAAAATTGATAATTTTCGCTAAAAAAATATTTTGGAAATTAAATCTTATTATGGCGGCAGTTGACAAATAAGGCAATTTACTATTTCCAAGGATTTAAATATTTTGAAAATGACTAATTTAGCGAGTTGAAAAATTTGAAAATTTTAAAAATAGGGTTCTAAAATTTCAGAAAGCAATATTTTCGGTAGTTTTTATTCTCTTCTGGAAATTTAAAATTTCGGGAATTTAATTTGTTTGAAAACTTTCTGATGATTTTAAAGTTATAAATTTTGCACTTTAGATTTAAATGATTGAATTTCAAAACTCATAATTCACAATTTTGAAATTGTTTTGTTAACTCTATTTGTAAGCTTCGATTTATAAAAGAATTTTGAAATAGTAATTTTTTATATAGAGTTTTTAATTATTGTTAAAAATTGAGGTCAAACTCAATAATTTTCGATTGTATAATCAACAACCGTTTAATTTTAATTAAAAATGTTATGCATTTAAATATTTAATTCACCCTCTACAATAAATTAAAAGCAATTGAAAATTCATAACATAACTCCTGAAATTCGAGAATTACAAAATGAGAAGATTCCAGGAGTAAGTGATAATTCTAACTTATGTGTTAAAAATTAAATTGTTTGAAATTAGGAATTTAAAAATTGTGTTGCTTAAAAGAAAAATTCACAATAATATAGTTATCTGAAACTGTTCCCAAGGTAAATTTTATTCATTTTTTTAAATTCTTAGTGTTTTCAATTTCAAAATATTTTTTTTCGGAACACTTTATTTGAAACATTCAATTGAGGTATAAATTTGAAATTTTTAAGCTTGAATTTCCTTGCATAGAAAATCATTTAATTTTAAAATGTTTACACCCAAATTATTTAATTTTGTACGCTTTTAATTAAAATTAATAAAATTTTTATTTCTTTAAATTAAAAATAATCCATTTTTTAACATTATAATTTATTGCCTCCGTAAATTTTATTAATTATTTTAATTTTTATTGTTTTTAATTTCAAATTAGTTTATTTTATTTCTAAAATTCGAAAGCTTCGGATTTGAAATTTGTCAATTTCAAAATTTTCAATTTTTAATGCATTTCTTTTGCAGTTGCATCACTTAAATTCTTTTTCTTTTCATTAGAAATATGGTCCTTTAAAAACAGTAAAAATACTTGAATCTATTAAAATATTTTAAAAGACTTTTGAAATAAAAAATTGTTGAAACCTTTTAATATCTTCGAAGGCCGTTAAAATTTCTTGAAATCCCTTCGAACTTTGTTTTATACCTCAATGTATCCCTTAAAATTACGTGAATTGATTTTAAATCCCTGAAAATTTCTTATCACTTAAAACTTTATGAAAAATGTGAGAATCCTTGAAATCTTAAAAATCCCATAAAATTCCGTATATTAATTTAAAATTGGTAAAAATCCATAAAATCTCTTCAAATCCTTGAAATTCTATACTTGTAAATCTTACAATATCTGATAAAATTTCTTTAATTCCTTTAAAACGTTTCCCATTGTCTGAAAAACTCATTCAAAATATTAAAATCCATTAAAATATTTAAAAATTTTTTTAAAAAATCAAAGTCAGTGAAACACATTTATATATCTTAAAAATAAGATAAAAATTATAATACTTCTTAGAAATCTATGAAAATCCCTTAAGATCCTTGAAATCCTGTGCAACATTATAAATCTAACGAATTTATATAAAATCATTAAATCCCATTAAAATCCACTGAACTCTTTTAAATTCGTGGCAACATATGAAAATCTCTTGAAATCCCTTGAAATATATGAAAATCGATTAAAATTATTTAAAGATTTTTTAAATAATGAATGAATAAAATAAGGAATGAATTAGAAATCTTTGAAATCCCTTTGAACGGTCGGTTGCTCTTACCACTAAGCTACTGAAGAGATGGGAAGAAATTTTTTTCGCAGAAATGCCAAACAGCAAGGTTTTCTTTAATATCAGTAATTAGATTTAAGAAATTTTTATTATTTTTGCGGATGATGATGGCCGATTAGATAGAGATAGTAATTACATCGCGTAAATATAGAAATCTACAATATCGATCTAAGCTATCCCTTAAATTCGGAATTCTGCGTTTTTGTAAAATTTTTAAATTGAATTTTGTCTGTCAAAAAAGATCGTTGCTGTTTAGCATGTCTGTGAAAAAATATTCATCTCTTGATCTCTCAGTAGCTTAGTGGTAAGAGCACTCGAATGACAATCAGTAGACCTGCTTTCGATTTCGAGCGGATCAAAGGAGCGGAAACTTCTTCGCAGATAAAATGCAATTTTCAAATTTAAAAAAAAATAAATAAATTCTGAATTTAAGGGGTGTCTTAGATCGAAATTGTAGATTTTTATTTTTACTTAATACGGTGAACATTTTCATGGCATTACCGTCCCTAAAGATAATATAGATTTCCTAAAGAATTTTTTTATGTCTTTGGATCCCTTCGGAATTTCCGAAATATTATTAAAATGTCATGCTACCCTTATAAATTCGTAAAAATTCTTCGATATATCATCAAGCTTTTTAACTCTTTCCAGCAAGCATTTTTGTATATAAGTGAGAATAGTTTTTTGTGGATCGAATGTTCTTTTTAATATCTCAAAAGCTAATCAACTTAGGAAACTTAAATTTGCATATTCGAAAGGGTTAAAATCCCTTAAAGTCCAGGGAATTAGTTTTAATTCTCGTAACCTCCCTTAAAATGTTTTGAATTTATTTTAAAAAATTCTGATATGAATTTTAAAGTGTTGAAAAGTAAAATCTTTTTCATCGCAATCGACCTATTCGCCTTCTTCTTAAATTTTATCTAATCCAGAATTGTTTGAATTGGAACGTTTTCGGTTCAAAATCAATTAAGGATTTATTTTAGTACCAAGCGCTTTCGATTTGAAATTATTATTTATTGATCTAAAAATGAAATAAAAATAAAATAAAAATACATGATAAAAGCGCATTTGGCTGGTAATTAATTATTAAATTTTCAGCCCTAAATTAGATTGAATTTAAAAGAAAACGATCCATTACGTAATTTTTTATAAATTTCCCATTAAAATTAGTGTAATGAAACCTGCTCCGATCAATGATCGTTGCTAGGAGTATTTTTTCTCTAAGTAATATAAGAAGTGCCTTTTGCGTTCGACTTCCAATTAAAATTTTTCGTTCGCCTAATTATCGGGACTATAATTCTCAATCAGAAAGGTTTAATTAAAATGTCCCTAAAGATGATAAGAAAAATTTGTATGTTCTGACAATTGGCGAAAAAAAATGGTAGGAAAAAATTATTCTTTCTTCATTTCCTCTGAGCCCTTCTTCTAGAAAATTGAACAATACCTATTTCTCTGCCTTTCATTTTCTTTTGTGCAGAATTTTTAACATTTTTGAAAATTATTTGTTAAATAACTCTTAAGCACAATATATTTTATTTTCATCTATTCCATTCTTTTGCAAACGTTTTTTTATTTGAAACTAAAAAACGGCTAAATTTTTAGAAATTTTCTGAATTCTATGGATTTTGTAAATGATATCTTGCAATCTTTTCAAAAAGACTGAGCTGTCTGGGAATTGCCTTGAATAATTTTGAAGATTTGATGTATATTGTAGGAATTAATGTTTAATTCTTTTTCGCAATGGTTCATTTTTGAAGGTAGAAAACTAAAATTTGTTGATTTATTGTGGATTAAATTTGAAAATATTTTCAATTATAAACACTAAAAATGAAAGCTTTAGTTTTATTGTTTGAAAATTCTTATGATTCGTGTCATATCAAGCAAGTTTTTATACATAAAAAAGGGACTTTGCAGAAACTTGAAATTATTTCAATCAGTGACTGAAAATGTAAAAAATAATTATTTTCATGAAACGACTGTAGCTCTTGAGTAATATTAGTGATGGCTATACTAATAATCAATTTTACTCCTCTTTCATATGTGATGATGTGCGATGAAAACTAATCAACTTTACAGAAAATCGATCTAGTTAATCAAATTGAGGTGATCATCAAACTGATACTCATCCTTCAGATGAGTCCAAATAATTTACGTTTGTCGCCAAATGATTTATCTCATCACGATTCTGCTGGATCCTTAATCGGTCTGAGTGGTACTGAGGTATCCTATAAATTCTTTAGAGGGCAACGTCCCACTTCAAAGTACTTATTGAAAAATTTAATGGCTGATTCTTCTCAATCATTGACATTATTTATATACCCTAAAAAAATAACTAAATAATAAATACTATTTATTAATTAAATTTAAATTTAAATTGGTGTGCTTTAACTTTTTAAATTTTTTATGGGAATGATGATATTTTGTAAGCGAATTGAAGATTTTATCTTAACCTGCGCTTATTTCGATAAATTACATGTTAAAAATATTGTTTTTTTTTAAGATTATATTTTTTTACTAAATAAATAAAAAATGTTGAAATTATTTTTCACTTTGGATTATATTTAATGTTTAAATCCGACCTATGGCGAATTTTAAATCTTGTCCTTAAAAATAATATACTAAAAAGCGATACAATTTCATTTGGATTTGGACCAAGTAATATCATAATTAGTAGCTGGATTTTGTTAAATAACCGATCAATTTAATGAGCAGATGTCAGATTTTGTTGATAAACTAATCTATTCCTAAAATAATTCATATGTATAGTTTGTCTGTTCCATTGTTGCATCTTCTTCACACTGTGTTGTAGGATTAGCCCATTGTAATTTATTTTGAACAGGTAATAATATAAATAGATATTGGATTTTGTTGCTTTACTAGTCAATTTAATGAGCGGATGCTGAATTCTGTTGAAAAACTAATCCATTTTTAAAATTATTCGTATGTATAGTTTGTTTATTCCTACTTTTCTACTTAATTAGAACATTTTCATTTTGTTGGTTTGCTGGTCTTCTTAATTCAAAGTTGTTTAATTTTCATGAAATACTAATACATATTTTGGAATCATCCAAATGGATGAAATCATCCAAGTTGATTTGTTCCACTATTGTATCTTCTGCTCATTGTATTGTAGGATTAGCCGATGTTAATTGATTTTGACCAGGTAACAATTGAAATAGCTGATGGATTTTCTACATTTACAAGTGCATCTAATTAGAAGGTGTTACATTTTATTGGAATATTAATCCATCTTTAAAAGAATTTATATGCATAGAAGGTTGTTTCACTGTTGTGTTTTCTTCCAGCCGTGTTGTATAATGATCTGATATTATTTGATGTTTGCTCGGTAACAATTGATTTGGAAGATGTTGGTTTTTGTTGATATTCTTGTCCACTTAATTGAACGATGTTGGATTTTTTTGGTACACTGGTCCACTTAATTAGCAGATATCGGATTTGGCTGGATTACTTGTACATTATTTTCAAAAGTATCCATCTGTATTGTTTGTTTTTTCAACTATTGTATCTTCTTCCAACCGTGTTTTATGATTAGCTGATGTTCTTTAATGTTCAAAATCTAAGAATTTAATCAGATGTTCAATTTTATTGATATACTTGTTCACCTAATTAAAAAACGTTAGATTTTGTTGATATAGTGTAACATCCTTTAGAAGAATCCGCCTGTATAGTTTGTTTCTTTGACTGTTGTATTTTCCTCTAAGCCCGTTTTATGGTTAGTTCATCTTATTGGATGCTGATCAGCTAAGAATTTATTATATGATGTTGGGTTTTGTTGGTGTACTTGTCCACTTAATTAAAAGATGTTGCATTTTGTTTTTATACCTCTCCTCTCTATTAGAAATTGTTGGATTTTGTTGGTACACTAGTACATCCTTTGAAAAAGACATTGGTCTATTTGTTTTGTTCCATTCCTATATCTTCATTTAATCGTATTGAATTATTAGCTTATGTTCCTTGAAGTTAACCAGTTCAGAATTTCATTAGAAGATGTCGAATTTTGTCAAATTGCTTGCCCTTTTAACAAGAAGATGCTACATTTTGTTTGCATATTAATCCATCCTTAAATTAATTCATGTGTATAGTAGGTTTATTCCATTGTTTTATTTTTTCCTAACCATATTGTGTTATTAGCTAATGTTATTTGATATTAATTAGACAAGAATTTAGTTAGACGATTTTAGATTTTCTTGGCATGCTGATCTGTTTAATTAGCAGATGTATCATTTTGTGGATGTTCTGTTTTATTAAATGAGAAGTTGTTGAAATTTGTTGACATACTAATCTATCCTGAAATGAATTCATATGAATAGTTAGTTTGTTTCACTGTTGTATCTTCTTCGAAACACGTAGTATGATTAGTTGATGTTATTAGATGTTAATTAGGTAAGAATTCAATTAGAAGATGTTGGGTTTAGACAATATACTTGCCCACTTAATAAAAGATGTTAATTTTGCTGGTATATAGGTCCACTTAATTAGAAAATGTTAGATTTTGCGGAATGTACTGGTTAATTCATTTAGAAGATTTTGGATTATTTTGGTATATTAGTCCAACCTTAAAGGAATTGACATGTATAGTTATTTTCTTTCGACCTTTTATCTTCTTCCAACCGTGCTGTATGATTAGGTGTTTTTTTTATGTTGACTAGGTTAGAATTTAATTAGCAGATGTTGGATTTTATTGGTAGATTAGGCCAAATATTTGACAAACTTCGAGTTTGTTGACGTGATGGTTCATTCAAATAGAAGATGTTTCTTTTTGTTGATATATTAATTCATTCTTAAAGAAACTCATATGTATGGTTCTTTTGTTCCATTGTTCTATATTCCTTTAACCATGTTGTATAATTTCTGATGTTATTTGATATCAATTAGGCAAGAATTTAATTAGAAGATTTTGGATTTTGTTGATATACTTGTCCACTCAATTAGAAGATGTTGAATTTTCTTGGTATGTGGATCTATGTGATTAAAAGGTGTTACAATTTGTGGATTTTGTGGAATTGTTGTGGATGCTTTTATTCAATTAGAGGATATTGGATTTTTTTGGTGTACTAATCTGACTTTAATGGAATTCATATGTATAATCTGTTTGTCCCATTGTTGTATCTTCTTCCAACTGTGTTGTATGATTAGCTGTTTTATTTTATATTAATAAGATAAGAATTTAATTAGGATATTTGTGTTTTGTTAATATATTTATCCACTTAAAAAGAAGATGTTGGATTTTGTCGATATTATGTTTCATTAAATTACAAGACCCTGAGTTTTGATGGTATTCAAATCCATAATTAAAGGTATTCATATTTTTAGTTAGTTTTTTCTACCGTTTCATCTTTTTCCAACCGTGATGTATGATTAGCTAATGTTCTTTTATGTTGACAATGTTAGAATTTAATTATCAGATGTTGGATTTTGTTGGTATTTTGGGCCACTTAATGAGAAGATGTAAGATTTTCAGGATGTACTGGTCCATTCAATCAGAAGATGTTAAATTCTGTTGGTATTCTAATCCATCCTTAAAGGATTCACTGTTTCACTGTTGTATATTCTTCGAACCATCCTGCATGATTTACTGATGTTCCTTGATGCTGACTAGGTAGGAATTGAATTAGCAGATGTTGGATTTTGTTCATACATTTATCCACTTAATAAGAAAATGTTCGATTTCGTTGACATTCTATTTCACTCAATTAGAAGATGCTGAATTTTGTTGTTATTCAAATCCATTCTGAAAGGTATTCATATTTACAGTTAGTTTGTTCTACCGCTTCATCGTTTTCCAACCGTTATGTATGATTAGCTAATGTTCTTTGATGTTGACTATGTTAGAATTAAATTCGATGGGTTCTACGAAGAGTAGGCTATCTTTTTGTTACCGTTAAGAATTAGGCTAACTTCATTTTGTATGAAGAAGTGTTAAAATAAATAAAAATCTTTTGAAATTTTTTGTTTTGAAAGTTATAGAAGCCTAAATTACATCATAAGCTGCAATACAAAATACTTAAGTTTTTAACTCGTTGGAAATATTTCGAAAAATGATACATTACTGATTCCTCCTGAAAACTTAACTTCATGAAGTTAGCCTAATTCTTAACGGGAACGAAAAGATAGCCTATTTTTCGTAGAACCCATCGAATTAGCAGATGTTGGGGTTTGTTGGTATATTGGGCCACCTAATTAGAAGTTGTTAGATTTTGTGGATGTACTGGTTCATTCAATTAGAGGATGTTGGATTTTGCTGGTATGCTAATCCATCCTTTAAGGAATTCATAATTATGTACAGTTAGTTTGTTCCAATGCTGTATCTTCCTCTGATCGTGTTGTATGATTAGCTGAAGTTATTTCAGTGGTAATAATTGAATTAGAAGATGTCGTATTTTGTTAATATATTTTTTCATTAAATTAGAAAAAGCTGGATTTCGTTAGTGTGCTGGTCCATCCTATAAAAGAACACATTTGTAAACTTGGTTTGTTCCATTATTGCAGCTTCATCCAACCGTACTGTATAATTTGCTGATGTTACTTGGTATTGACTAGGCATGAATTTAATTATGAAATTTAAGAATTTCTATTAAATTATGACCTTTTCAACATCAGCTAAAGACACTATTTGATAATTGACACAAAAAGTAAGCATCATATGCTAAATGCGATTTTTTAATTTATTGCAACAAAGCAAATTATCATTATAAGATAGCTTTCACGCACTTTATGTAGATTCAAATGCACTGCCTAATGGATACATTTTACAGCCGCATACTCATATCAAGGATCCATCCTCTTCACTTTTTATAATTGGAGAGATGACTCCATTCTCGTACCGCTCTTCCTTTTTTTTATTGCTAATATTTATATTGGATCATCTGCCATGTTGTAAAGTTTAAATGCATTTTTTCTATGAGCTTGTCTCATTTATTATTTTTTTATTTTGTTATGTTTCATTTTTATTCATTTTAAATCATGGTAGTCCCCCTTTTTTTTAATTTTCATGTGTATCGTCACCAAATTCGTTCAAATTAAATTTCTTTAATGAAAAGTCCTGTTAAAAAGACAAGAATCCTGCGACTGAAAAAATAAAATAATAAAAATATAGTTCTGGGACAAAAATAAAAAAGAGGAAAAAAAATGAGAAGGCAGCCAACCACATCCACTTCCTTGTTTTTCTTTCGTCTTCTTTATTTTTATTACTATCAAACTTAAATAAAATAACATTCAAAATAAAATA
>NC_046664.1:25893129-25894928 GCF_010883055.1 Belonocnema kinseyi
AATTGAATTTTTTAAAATGTTTTTCTTTAAATGTTCTTTTTGGTTCAAGCTAAAGGAATTTGAGATTCGGCATACTCAACTCTTTCTAAAATGTGTGCTTATGACTTAATCCAAAAAGTTATCTTTTTGAACAATTTCAAAAAATTATGAACTAAAGAAACATTTTTTAATTTCCAATTTTTATTGTGTTTGAGTAGTAAAAATCAATAAAATATAAATTGAAACAATCATTAAAATACTAATTATTATTATAAAATAACTTACAACAATCATTTTCATTCTTTGCAAATGGATTTAATTGTGAACTCTTTTTGATAGATCTTTTTTTAAATTTCTTTCTATATAACGGAAAAAGTGTAGAGCGAAAAGCATTTTTCATTACTGCTTACCATATTCTGAAGGCTTTCACTGAATACTTTCCAGAGAATATGAATGTATAATCAAATTTCACTAGACAGAGAAGAGTTCTCTAAAAATTTAGTTTAATATTACATAAATCTTATTCATTGTCAAGAGGTAAAATTATTTTCTGTATATCTCACCAAGGAATGATCTTCATTTTTTATTACGGAATATTTGGCGATGAATATTATTCACAGTTCACACTAAGCACAGAAATTACACCTTTATTAAAAGTGACGTTTTTGCTCTTCTATAACCAATTTTAAAAAATTCTATATTACGTTCAGTCGGAAAAAATTCTTGATTTGGAAAATGTCATTGAGTGGAAGAGTAGCTTATTGGGATCTAAATTTTTTAAATTTAATTTGGAATCAATAGATATGTAGCGTGGTTTCCAGCGATCGCAAAAAAAAATTTAAAATATTTTTTTCCAGAACATAAATTTTTTCTGATTAAACATTTTTGAAATGCGAAAAAGCCTTTCCAATCGTGGGTGAATTTTTATAAATTTTTTTTCTAGAAGGTTACTTTTATCTTATTCACTCTTGTTTACAGAAAAAAGTCAAAACACCTGCGTAATTAGGAAAATAATTTTCGGGTACTTTAAAACTTTTCAGCTGCAAAAATGCATCAGGCAAAAAAGGCTAAGGCTCAGAAATCGAAATGAATTTTTTTTTCTAGAAATTTGGAAACTTCCTTGTCAAAGAGAAACCTTCAAAAATCTTCTTTTTTACGTTTATTGAGCATCCTCACCTCAGCTGTCAGAAGATTCTTTTGTTTTGAACCGTGTCTTTATTATCAAGAAAATTAAAAGTACCCAAAGGACTTTACGAAGTCAATGTACATCAATATAAACATTCCTTGAGTCTCCTTTCTCGCTTTGGAAATTTTAATCCCATTAATTGTAGTCTCAATTGTAAGAATTATTATTATAAAATTTTTAAGTATAACAATTTCATGAAGTGACATTGGGAAAAAAATTTAAGATTAAAAAAAAACCATTGGTTCCGCGTTTTTATTGTGGACATGTGCGCAGCGGGCGCGAACTAATCGTGCGAGGCCCCCTTCCAGCAACCACGACAAAGCAATCTTGGTTATAAACTCATGCGTGGGGAGCGCGAGCCAATCTGCGTCGCTTTACCAATAAACCCACCTGCCAGCGTCGTGAGTGGTGCGTCGTCGCCGAAGCGAAGTGTATATAAGTATGATCCGCAAAACAAACACAAGCATTCTTTACTGCTAAGTCTTTTTCACCTTATTTTTTGACTTGAATGTCGGCACAAATTCCACATTTAGTCAGTATTACTAAAACTTTATTAGTATTATAAATGGAATTAGACCTTTTACTTTGATATTAAAATAACTTTGATCTTTCAGTTGTAAATTATTTTTCCACT
>NC_046664.1:25895028-25913435 GCF_010883055.1 Belonocnema kinseyi
TCCCAGTCAAAAAAAATTTAGGTTGCAACGGCTTCTCTATTTTGGAATCCCGATCCACTACTTTCTGCTTAATGATGATTTTGAATTTCAGAATGTTTTTTTACCCACCCTGTTCTACATGTATATAGAATGTGAAATGAAAAGCTATTTTCCAGATACATCCTCTAAATTCAAACCGGATTTTCCTACGGCTATCGCCTCGATATTTTATTTCCGCTGCACAGCGCATATCGTACCAGCGGCCCGATTTAATTCGTTGATAAGCGGACGACAGGTTGGCTATTTACGATACATACATGACTGAGAGTAGACAGTTCCACAATTTGCATTGCACTTCATTTTATTTGACGAGACACGCCAAACCATGTTCTCTCTTTTCCACTATCTCTTCCTCTCTCTCTTTTTTACTCCCCTTTGAAATATTTACCCGTGAGCGCTGTCCATGTCCGTTTTCGTTTTGCTGAAGCGAAGAACCAAATAGAAACGCAAATGTATACATATCTGCATCTCAAGTAAAAAGCATACAATATTACAAAATATTTTGTAAAGGGCATGGAAAATGTAAAATATTCCTTTCTCACTCGTCCTTTAGCTCGATTTTTAAAATTTCGAAAAATACTTTCCGAGAAAAAAATATCTTTTCCTATCCATAAATGCCAGCACTGTGACTTTTGTTTATATAAGTCACTGACAACATACATTAAATACGTATAATCTGTTAGATATATCAGAAAAAGAATTTTTTTACAAAATAGGAATCTTTAAAAAAATGTGACATTCAACCCTCACATTTTTCGATTCTGAAAAAAAGGTTTTCTAATACTCTGAATTGTCCAATTTGAAAATCCAATAGCAAAATCCCAAACGAGATGTTTTTCCATAAGAATAAAAATTTATCACTGCTTTGCCCTTACTGACAAACGCGTAATGTTAATTAACAAATTCATATCTCGTAAAATATTAGTCGTAGAGTATTTTCTAAGTTCTTATTAAAAACCTCATTTTATACTCTAAAAATAAAGTTTTGCACACTTTATTTTTCTTTCAATATAAAGTAACAATTTAAGTACTACTGTCGAGAAAATGTTCCGATTTTAAGTTTTTTGTTAGTAACAAACAATTCTTTGAGAAATCAGCCTTAACTTTTCAGGGAACTAATGGAAAAATTAAACTTTAATGCGAAGAATCGAAGATGCCAAAAATGCAATAGGAATACACCATAAGCAAAAATACCGCTCATTATTAAATTTTAAACGAACAAGATTGATTTTCTAAACAAAATAGATGCATTTTTAACAAAATACATCAATTGTCTACCCAATTGTATAATTTCCAAATTATAAGGGAAAAATTTCTAATTAAAATATGAATATTGCCAATCTGCGATAAAAAAATGTATTTGTAAGAAAAAGAAAACGAAATTTTAAAAAAGCAGTCAAGTTTTAAAGCAAAGATATGGAATTTTAATAAATATTAATCTTTAACAGGATACATCCATTTTCAACCAAATTTTCATCTTAATTAGTTTAACACAAAACAGTTGCATATTTTACTAAAAAGTATACATTTTTAGCCGCAACATTAATTTTTTATTAAATATATCAATTTTTACCCCAAAATGAAATATTCAGACTGTATTAAAAAAAATAATCCTTCACAAAAAAAGAAAATTTTGAAAAAAGTGGTTACATTTTTAATAAAAGAATTTTCAATTTTAAAGTTCAACACAGAAAAGTTTTACACCCGGAAAAACAATTTGCTAAAAATTTAATCCTACAATTTTTAACTGAATAGGTGAATCTTAAAAAAATATAAATATTTAACAAATTAGTTAAAGTTTCAACGAAGTAGATAAATTTTTATTTAGAAAAGAAACATTTTCAACCAAATGGTTATATTTTTAACAAAAAACAAAAATATTGTAGCTAAAAAAGTTCTAAAAAAATCTAACTTTTTAATCCGAAAATTAGATTTTGTAACAAAATAATAATTATATACCAAAAAGATAAATTTTCATAACAATAGTTTAATTATTAACCAACTGGTTAAACGGAAACCAGAAATATATGATTTTTTTTACCAACAAATTAAATTTCTAATCGACTAATTTAATTTTCTACTAAGTTGTTGGATCGGCCACCAAACCACATTATTTTTAAATCAAAAAATAGCACTTCTAACCAAAAAGGACGAATTTACAACAAAATGCAATAATTTTGAACTGGAGAAGATCAATTTTTAATAAAAATATTAGCTTTTAAGCTACAATGGAAAATTTACAGTACATTAGGGATAGATCTTTAACTAAAATCATTATTTAGAATAAATTCATTTTCAACAAATGGCTTCATTTGAAAAATTGATTTCTTTAAACCGGAAGACTACTTTTGTAAAAATGGGATAGTTATATTTTTAACTAAGGAAATCTATCGTAAAAATATAAATTTTTAAGAAAATTGTTCAACTTTTAACAAAACGGTTGGATTGTAAACTAAAAAAGGATTTTTTAACCGTGTGGTTGTTTTCAACCAAAAATATGAAGTTATTAGCAAAAAGGTTAATTATCTACTTTAAAACAAGATTCTTTGACACAGTAAATTAATTTTCTACAAAATGGCTGAACTTTAAGACCAACAAGAAACCGAAAGTATTATTTTTTAAGGAAACAATTAATTTTCTACATAAAAGTAATTTTTTTATAAAAATATTTTAATTTTTAACAGAATGTCTTAATTTTCTATCAAAGTGTTGAATCCTCAATCAAATCAAATTGATTTAGACTAAAACAGTTAAATTTATATCCAAAAGAATAAATTTTGAATCAGCTTTAAATTAAAAGATGATATTTCGAACCAGGAGATTCATCTTCTAGAAATGGAATAGTTATTGTTTCAACTATGAAACCAAAATATTAATTTTTAACGAAGCAGTTCAACTTTTAAGCAAGCAGATGAATTTCTGATAAGCTCAAAATAATCAAAGTTTAATCGAAATTATAGAATTTTTTTTACCTACTGAAAAGTGAGAGTGCATAGTTTAGCAGCGAGGTAAAGTGTGCAGGAAGCCGACTGAGAGCTGATGTCGCCGATAGATGAACCGTACTGGATCGTACTGCGAGAATGCACTGTCGGTAAAAGCCGCATCTGCCTTGGCGGGAATTTTTAATCAAAATAACAAATTATATTTGTGATTTCATTTATTTTTATTGTTTATTGACAAATCCGAATGATTAGAGAATGAAACAGCATTAATGTAATGTGAACGAAATTAAAAAAAAAACATATATATAAACAGAGAAAAAAAGAGTTATTTCAAATTGAGCATTCAGCAACTTACTTAATCTTATGTAATACTGTAGCGTTTTTTCCTATGACCCTCACCCTTAATGAAATTCGTAACGTATTTTATGGACGCGAGTGAATTCTCCCTCGATCAAATATCAGATTTTAATTATATTTCTAATTGAATTGAATTTTTCTTTTTCAATTCCAAAAGCTTTTGGCATAACACAATAATCAGATTTAGCTCTTTTTCGTACAACGGAAAATTAGGAGGGTTGAATCAGGACTGCCTAACCCGATAAAAGGAGCTTCAGAAAAAATGTCATAAATTTTCCCCGGCTATAATTTTAATGAAATTTATGTCCAACGACCTGCAACAGTCAGACTGGATCCAATTATCGTCCTCTTTATTGACACGAATATCATCGATGCAGACGAAGCGAAAGCAAAGGGTTGTAGAGAAATCGCTGTGCAACGGGGTAAATAGAATATCGCGAGGCGACCTTTTCTTGTAACAGAATCGATTTGTCAGAACATCAGCGTTTTAACATGCAGGTGTATTGATAGGTTGTCTACTCAGTCTTGATAGCCTGGAAATATCAGGGCACCTTTTTTAAAGTCAGGGACATTTTTTTGAGAGTGTGCCTAATTTTTTCAGGTTTTAAATTTCAATATAAAATTGAATAACAAAGATTTTTCATTTTTAAAAATAGGTTTGTCACTTTACACCAAACTCTCGGTTTCAGTCCGGTGTCGAAGGAAACCTGAAAATAGCCTTGATCACGAATTCGGGGGTCGAAACGTAAATATTCAAGGCTATCTAAAACTTTTCTAATTAGAATATGTAATATTGCACAATACACGCGAATGAGTACCTGCGCAATGCGTATTTCTGTAATGATGTTTGCAGTTCTCGAAGAGCGAGACCAGAGGGACCGAAACCGAGAGTTGGGTGTATTTAACTATTTTTTTGAAATTGTTTGTTTTTCTTTCACTAATTTTTTGAAATTGATTAGTTAAATATCACGCATTTTGATTAAAAGTTTTTCTTCTTTCTTGAAAACTAAACGTTTTTATTAAAAGTTTGCTTTTCTCTTTCGATGGAAATTAATATCTTTTGGTAAAATTTAACAATTCTAGTTATAGATTTTGTCATTTTAGTTAAAAATTCATCTTTTAAGTTGAATATTAATTTTCTTCGCTAAAATTTGAATTGGCTTAATTTTTGGTTGTAAATGGTCTTTTAAAGGATGAAAATACGTACCTGTTTGTAGACATTATTATTCTTAGTCAAAAATTAATCTTTTTGGTTCATAGTTAAATAATTCTGCTTTAACATTTATAAATTTAGTTGAAAATGCATTTGTAAAAATATTTGAAGTATCCCATTTAAATATTCATATATTTTCCCGAGAATTTGTTATTTTTGTGGCAATTAATTTTTCAAACTGAAAATTGAATAATTTAATTTTTTGCTTAAAATACAAATTTTTATTTTAAAATTCAACTATTTGGTTGAAAATTGAAATTTTTTAGTTGAAAATCCAACTAATTGGTTGAATATTTATCTACCTATTGTTAAGAATGCATTAGTTTTTGTTGCTTTCATTTATAAAAAAAAAAAATATTAAAAAAGGTTAAACTACTCTTGATTTCTACAAAAAAGACAAATATCTAACAAAATAGTTCAATCCTTTATTGTTATACAATAATTTTTAAAGAAATCGTTTCATTAAAAAAAAAGAATAAATTTCTGCTAAGTGAGATTTACATTTTAATAAAAAAAGACGGACATACTACAAAAAAGTGAAATTTTTAACCATAGTGAATGAATTTCTAACTAAAAAGATTCATTTTTAACCAAAAATCGAATGGTTTAACTTGTAACTTAAGAAATTAATATTAAACAATAAAATAGATTTTCAACAAAACTGTTAAACTTTCAACTAAATACATCCATTTTCAACTACAATTATGAAAATTCAACAAAGTAGTTAAACTTTTAACGTGAATAAATTTTCAAACATTGGCCAAAATATTGTTTATTTTAAATAAGGAAAAAAGTTAAATTTAATCAATAAAGACGAATTACTTAATAGAATTAATCGTAAAAAAACAGATTTTTCTGTTGTTGAACGTTAATATATTTAATTAAAAATTGATCTCTTCTAATTTAAAATTCAGCCATTTTCATGCCATCTTTTGGGGTTAAAAATTTATCTCTTTTTTTAGAAAATCTTCTCAGGTTGAAAATGCAGCTATTTTGTAAATAATTAAAAATTTTTTTCAAATTAAACTTATGTTTCCTTTTTCAAAGCCTTTTTGGAAATTAGTAACACATATTTTAGGGATGGAAAAATAGGGTCTTATAACTTGAACCTGGAAATTATTCCATTCGTAATTTTCATAATTTGAAAATTGAATAATAAGATTTATTATTAAAAATTACACTACACATACATTATAATATCAGATTACTATTCCGGGAATTAAAATTTACTATACAAAAATAAAGAAAAATGTTGTGTACTGCAAAACTCACAATATTTATAAACAATCAAAAATCCTGTAATTTTGATTTCCAAATGGAAATTTGAGTTATTATTTCAATGTGAAGCGAATGGCTTCATAAATTATTAATTAATCCGAAATATAATATCACCGGATATTGATCCTTATTTTATTAATCTCACATAATTTGTTTAAGTTATTTTCAAACATTCTGATGTTTTAATTAATTTTCTATGAACAGAGATAAATTATCCCTTTTTGTATAAAATCTTCTTAGGTTCAAAATTTAACTATTTTGTAAAAAAATGGAACATATTTTAAAAATTGACCATATGACTTCTGTTTCAAGAATATTTTTTTAAACTAGTAACATATAGTTTATGGATGGTAAAAGTATAGCCTTATAGTTAAATCCTGAAAATTATGCAATCCGTCAATTTCAAAATTTGAAAATTGAATTATAAAAATTATTATTAAAAATGACAATACCCGTATCTTGTGATATTAATTAATGAAATTCGAAGCATTTCGTGAATTCACAAGATTCACGGAATTCAGGAAATTTAGGAAATTCATGAAATTCTCAGGATACATGAAATTCTCAGGATTCATGAAATTCACAGAATTAATGGAATTCATAAAATTGAAGGGATTTACGAAATCTATGAAATTTTCGGAATTTATGAAATTCACAGAAGTCGCGGAATTCATGGAATTCAAGAAACTCACGAAATTCCCAGAATTCACTGGATATGCGAAGATCACGGAATTCTTAGAATTCATGAAAATCACGAAATTCATCGAATTTACCGAATTTATGTAGCACCCGGAATCCATAGAATTCATGCAATTCACGGATTCCAGGGAATTTACAAAATTCATAGAATCCCCGGATTCCAAGAAATTCATGGAATTCGGAGAATTAATAAAATTGAAGGAATTGAAGGAATTCATGGAATATATGGAATTCTAGGAATTCGTGAAAGTCCATGAATTCTATAAATTCCGTGAATTCCGCGATTTCCATAAATTACATTTATTCGTAGATTTTCGTGAATTGCTTGAATTTCGAAAATACTAGGAATCCTAAAATTTCCTTAAATTTCAAAAATTAGCAAAATTCTGTGAATTGCGTAAATTTCGTGAATTCGGTTAATTGTGAATATTCCGTAAATTCATTGAATTCGTTGAAATCCATGAATTGCATGAATTGTGTGAATTTCCTCAATTCTGTGAATTTCTTTATTTCTGTAAACTGCGTAAATTCTGGTAATTTCGTGAATTCTGTGAATTCCTTTGATTCCAAGAATTACTTCAATTTCCTGAATTCCGGGAATTCCTGTGAAATAATGAAATTCCGCTAATTTTATGAAAACCGTGAATTCCGGGCGTTATATGAATTTCGTGAATTCCTAAAGTTCCATGAGTTCGGTAAATTCCACGAATTCCTTATATTCCCTGAATTTCTTAAAATTTGAAAAAAAATTGTTAATTCAGTAACAAATAGTTGATGGATGGTAAAAGTGGTATCTCATAGTGTAAATCTGAAAAGTATTCGATCCGTCAATTTAAAAAGTTGGAAATTGAATTACAAAAATTATCAAAAATTAAGCTACACATATATTGTAATGTCAGATTACTATTCCGGGAATTTAAATTCACTATACAAAAACAAGACAAATTTTGTGTACTGCAAAATTCACGTTATTTATGAACAATAAAAATTCCTCGAAATTTTGGTTTCTAAATGGAAATTTAAATTATTATTTCAAGATAAATTGAATAACTTCATGATTAGCAATTAATTCAACATATAATATCACCGCATATTCAATTTTAATTTAATTATCAAAAAAAATGTGTTTAATTTACTTTCAAAGTTTCATGTTTTTAAATTAATAATTCTCTGCTTGTGATTTGTGGTCGCAATGATGAGAGTTGCTATGGTTTATGGTCGAGCAAGAATATATTTAGCCATATGTCACGTCTCTTTAATGCGCTGATATTGCAAAGTGCTTAACCCGTCAAACTACGTAAAGATTAATTAACGCGTCCATCGGGTAAAATTATAATTGATGGTCAACCGAAATCCTTACTGTAATTAGAATTTCTCTTAGCTTGGTAAATACTTCCTGTAATATTAGGGAGAAAATTGCTTTTCGCCACTCTTTGATCTCGAACTCTGCGGGGGATGCAAAGAGAACTTAATATCAATCCACTTTTATTTTGTTTTCTCTATTTTCAATCATTTTTCATCTCAAAACCCGGAAAGTTAATATATATTAATATTGGTAGTGAAACGAAATTTTTCAATCACAGAAAACCTCAAAGATATTTTTTAGCCGAAAGTTTATTTAATTTTATCGTGTAAAGATGCATTTTTAATTAAATGGCCGAAAATACTATAAATTTAATTGAAAACAACCGGGTTAAAATTTCGGTTGGAAACTTCCACTAAGTGTATTGGAAATTTTTTTTTTTTTGAAATACATAAATAAGGTTGTAGTTTCTAAATGCTGGCAATGATATAGTACCTCACATGTATTGGAATTTTATACATAATACTAGTCCAGTAGTCAATAACTCGACACCTATTGAAGCAAAAAAAATTTTAAATGTGAATAATTTTATAAGAATTGATCCAGGCAAACAAAATAAATAAATAAATGTTCTGACCACACCAAAACTTTTTTAAATGTATAGTATATAACGCGCGTATTTCTGGAATTCAAGGAACTCGGGATTTAAGGATTTCGTGGAATTCACAGAATCTAAGGAATTTAAGGAATTCACGATATTCGTATAATGCCCAGAATTAACGGATTTCATGGAATTTTCAGAATTCATGGAATTCGCGGAATTCGAGGAATTCACGGCATGCACGGAAAAGAATGAATTCAAGAGCTTCGAAAATTTTATGGAGTTTACGCAATTTATGAAATTTTAAACATTCAAAAAATTGAGGAAATTCACAAGATTCATGGAATTCACGGAATTCAAAGTATTCAATAAATTCACGATATTAACGAAATTAACGGAATTAAAGAAAATCAGGTAATTCACGGAATTTACGGAATTTAAGGAATTCATGAAAATCACAAAATTCATGAAATTTTTGGAATTAAAGAAATCCAAAACAATCACGGAAATCAAGGAATTAACGGAATTCGAAGAATTGACGAAATCCAAAGATTTTACGAAACTTAGGGAATTCATAATATTTAAGAGATTTAAGAAATAAATGTACTTCATGGAGTTTATGGAATTCGAGAATGCACGTGATTTACGAAAAAATTTGAAATTAATGGAATTCATGGGATACACGGAATTCACGGAATTCAGGGAATTTAAGAAATTTACGGTATACACGAAATACAAGTAATTTAAGAGATTCTCCAAATATAAACTCGCAAAAAAATTTTTTTTGTTTTTGTCACAGGAATTTAAAATGTGTACACCTTTTATTTTTCCAATATAAATTCGAAAAGAAAAAATGTTTCTTCACAATATTCTGCTATTATTAGTGATTTTAGAGCATATAATTTAATATTCAAAAAAAAAAAAAAATGTATGACTACTTTTTTTGCAATTTATATTTGGAAATAAAAATGTGTAGATATTTTTCTTTTCCAAATGTTTATTAAAAAAAAAACTTCTTTGAGATGTATTTAAAATGTGTACACATTTTTCTTTTCCAAATATAAATTCGAAAAATGTTTTTTTCACAGGAATTTAAAATGTGTACACATTTTCCTTTTCCAAATTTAAATTCGAGAAAAAGAGTTTTTTTACAGTATACTGGTATTATGAGTAATTTTAAAGAATATAATTTAATATGCAAAAACAGAAAATAGTGCACGACTCTTTTGATATGCTTTGTAGAAAATTCTCACTTTTTAGCAGAACATTATAGTTTTGCTAGAAAATTCACCTTTGTAGTTAAAAATTTAACTATTTGGTTAAAATGGTATTTCTAGATAAACATACCTCTACTTTAGTCGAAGTTGAACCAGTTTATAAAAAATTGATATTTTTTAAAGATTCATCTCCTTGAATTAAAGCCTCAATTTTTGTGGAAAATTCGGTTTTATTTTGGTAAAAAATTAATTTTTTTATCATAAACTTTTTTTTCTCGACAAATAACACTCTTTTCTGTGGTTTGATAGAATTTCGGACTACGTCCTCATTTCACAGGTAATGCAATTGATTTTGTAGTACAGGTACATTTCACGAATTTCTGTCTGCGCCGTATATCCAATTGGTTTGATTCGATCGTTAGTTGTTTGTCGGTTGGCTCGTGGTCCAGACAGAGCAAACACAAATCTGCGTGTTCGATTCGGCACGCAAATTAAATTAAAAATCAATTTCCCTCAATCGCGATTGTGAAACGACCCTTTCCTTGCCACAGTTGCATTTTTAATCAAAAAGGTTTTAATTTTCTTCAACGTAGATTAATTTTTAAATAATAACAAATTTTTTTTACAGAAAGAGAGAAAATATCAACAAAAAAACAGTTGAGTTTTTAACAACAAATTTATTATTGACGCTATTTTGTCAACTATGAAAAAAAATCTGCCTCTGTCCGGATTTGAACCAGCAACGCCAATTTTAACGAGTGGAGCATTAACCAATTACGCCACCGAGACTTCAACAGATAATTTATCGTCTCTACTATATTCCCAGGATAACGTGGGTTCAAATCCGGGCCAAGCCAGACTTTTTCTCGCTTTTTCCGAAAATTATTTAACCAGCAATCCACAATGTCTAACATTAGAAATTAATTAAGTAATTGCCCTGGTCGACAAAATAACATAAATTATTCAATTATATTCAGATTCGGTGAATTTATTCAAACTAGAAATCATTACCTGAATTTTATAGCTTAAAAATTAAGCAGACGCGCATCATTCTGTGGATATAGAAAGAACGAGAAAATATTTGATAAAGTCCCAGGGGCCTTACTGGCGTTTCCGGTTCAAATCCGGTCCGAGGCACATTTTTTCTCGTTTCTTCAGAAAATTATTTGACCAGTAATCGACTATATAGAAGTTTGGAAATTAATTTTAACAATATAGTTTATTTCCAAAAGGGTAAATAATTTTTTTTATCGAAAACAGATTAATTTTCAATCATAAAGTTACATTGCTGACCAAAAAGAGGAGAAATTTTCTCCGACAGAAATGAACTGTTGAAACTAAAAGACAAATTTTTGGATAGAGGGAAACGTGAATTTCAAACAAAAAAGTTAATTTTCAAAAATACAATTAAACTTTGAACGAGAGATAAATTCTCAATAAAAATAGAATAGTTTATATTTCAAAAATTTTAATTTTTAATTAAAACCGATTAAATTCGACCCAAAAAAATAAATTATAAAAAAATATTTATCCTTAACGAAACAGGAACGAATTTTTAAAAAAACTAGATAGATTACTTTTTAAATATTATAATTTTTTTCAAAAACGCATTTTCAACCAAAGTAATGAATTTTTATCGAAATTATTCAATTTTCAACATAAAAATAATAATTATTAAAGAAAAATTTAATTTATAACCAAATAAATTAATTGTCTTTTTTTTAATAATAAGGTACAATCTAGCAGTTGCAGTCCTGAATTTTTAAATAAAGAAAGCATTCGAGAAGAATAATTTGTATTATTGTTTTTTTTCTTAGACACACAGTAAGATTAGTTTGTGTTATTATTTATATTTTCTTTAAAAAATACTAAGGTTTAACCAAAACGGTCGAATTTTCACCGAAAATATGAATTTTTAACGATATAGTTAAATTTTTAACCAATGAGATGAATTCTCAACTAAATGTATAATAGATGCTGTTAAAAACAAGAATTTTTAATTTTTAAGAAAAAAACAGTTGAATTCAACAAAAAATACACAATTTTAATTAAATAGACATCCTTCATTCAAAAGAAAGAATTTTCAACAAACTAGATTATTTTTTAAAACCTGAAAGTATAATTTTTAACAACAAGTGCAATTTATAAATCAAAAGTTAAATTTTGTACGAAAATTATTAATTTTTATTATTACTTAAAAATTTTTTCCCTAAAAATACGAATTTGTTTATGACTTAATTGGAATGTAACAATCACTTAAATTTTCATTCGAAGAAATGCATTTTCTAAAGAAAAATTTTTATCATTAATAATAATTTTCTTCCTAAAGCGATCCATTTTCAACCAAATTTATGAATTCGAAATAAAATTAAAATTTATGAATTCTAAATAAACAGAATATTAAATCCTCACCAAGAAAAAATTAATTTGTTAACATTAGACGAAATTTCAATCTATTCGTTAACTATTCCGTTCAAAAATATATATTTTCATCTAGAAATAGTTCAGTTGATTATTCAGTTAAAAAAAAATTAACAAAAAAACCTTAAAAGTAAAAATACGATTTTTAAAAGAAATAATTGAATTTCCGTGTAAAAAAGACATATTTTCAACCAAAAATGGACTACTTAAATTTCCAGCGGATAAATGTTTTTTTCCAAAGAAATTAATTTTCTACTAAAATATTGAATCTTTAAACAAAAAAATAAATTTCCAACAAACTGCTTACACTTTTAACAAAGTTCTTGATTTTTTAGAAATTTCATTCTACCAAGAAAGGCAATCTTAATTAAATATTTAAATCTCTAACTGAAATTTTTTTAATCAAACCATACCATTTTTAACATCAACAAAAAATTATACTACAAGAGAAGAATTTTGAAAAAAAATTACATTTTCAACAAAAATGTCGAATCTTCGATCAAAAGAAATTAATTTTCCAATGTCAACATAAATTTTCAAGCTACGAGTAGAAAAAGTAATTTCTAATAAAAAAGTCGAGTTTGCAGCAAAATAAATGAATTTTCAAATTCGCTCGATTGGTAATTGTTTGTCGATTGGTTCATTTTCGAGACAGAGTAAATGCAAATCTACGTGTTCGATTCGGCACATGGAGTAGATTAAAAATCAAGTTAACTTTATCGCGATTGGAAAACGACCCATTCATTACAAGATTTGCATTTTTAACAATATAGTTGATTTTTCAGCAAAAAGAGATCAATTTGAAAACAAAAATGGAAGTTTAAAGGCTTAATTTGAAAAGGAATTGAATAATAAAAACATAGAAAAATAATTTTAAAAAAATTGTTTAACAATAATAAATTTGTATGACCCCTTTTACTTGCAATTTCAACGATTTGATTATAAATATAACTGCCTAGTTGATATTTAATTTTTTTTCAATCAACTTTTTCATTTATTTTTCAAAGTGTATCTTTATTAGTTGGAATTTTAATTACTAGCCTCAAAGTTGAACTACTTTGTTCAAACTTTTTTTTTAGAAGATTTTTGATTTTAGTCTGAAACGGTTTGCTTAAAAAGTTACCTACTTTCCAGAAACGTCATTAATTTTTTTGCAAAAAAATTAATTTTTCTAACTGAAAATGTGCCGAACTAGTTTTTAAAAAATGAATTGTTTGGTGATAAAAATGTGTAATTTCAGTTAAATTTTTTAATTTTTGTTTGCAAATTAAACTATTTTGTAGACAACTTCTTCTTTCCATTATTATTTTTTTTATTGAGAAGCAATTCTTTCATTTTTAGTTAAAAATGCATTTTTTTTAAGTTGAAAATTTGTTTTCTGGGTTCTTAATTAAAATATCCACTATTATATTTTTTGTAAAACTTGATGTTGTTAGGTTGAAAATTCAACTGCTGGGTTAGAAGCAGAGATTTTTTGTCAAAAATTTATTTCCTTGATTAAAGATTCTTTCTTTAGATTAAAAAATCATTCTTTAGGTTCAAAATAAAACTACTTTTCAAGAATTTGTTTTTTCTTTATTATAAATTAATTTTTCAAACTAAAAATTTACTAATTTTATTTTTTGCTGAAAAGAGGATATTATTTAATTGAAAATGTAACTGTTTGATTAAAAATTCAGCTCTTTTGGAAAAAATTTGATATTTAAAAAAAATGAAACTGTGTGGTTAAAGTTAAACTGCCTTTTTAAAAATTAATTTTTTGATTGTCGGATCATCTCGTGGGTTGAACAAATTCAGCCTTTTGGATGACATTTTTTCGAATGAGTGTAAAATTTTCTTTCGTTAAAATTCATCTTTTTGGTTTGAAACTTCAACTCTTTTGGAAGAATTTTTTGATTTTATTGACTAAAAATGCAACTAGATGGTTAAAAGTTGAACGGTGTGTTTTTTTTTTTTAAATTAATGTCTTGCTAGAAAATTAATCTCCGTGGTGGAAGAAATTTACCCTTATGGATGTAATTTTTATCTCTAATGAGTGTAAAATCTTTTTTGGCTGAAATTAATCTCGTTGACTTAAACCTATATTTCGCTTGTTGTAACTTTGATCATTTTAAATTTAAAAAAAACTACGTGGCTAAAATGTAAACTTCTTTTTTTAAATAATTTTTTTGGTCAGAGATTTATCCCTCTGGTTGAAAAAATTCAAAATTTTTGATATTTTTTCCTCTAATGAGTGTAAAATGATCCGTGGTCATCTTCTTGTTTTGGAACTTCAACTCTTTAGGAAGAAAATTGATCATTTAGATAAAAATGTAACTAGGTGGTTAAAAGTTAAACTATTTTTTTTAAATTAATGTCTTGCTAGGAAATTATTCTCTGTAATTAAAAAAATTCACCCTTTCGGATGACATTTTCTTCTCTAATGATTGTAAAATCTTCTTTGGCTAAAATTAATCGTTTTGGTTGGAAAACTTTTCTCGCTTGGTAGAAATTTAATTATTTTTTATTAAGAATAAAACTACGTGGCTAACATTTAAACTGCTTCTTTTTTAAATAATTTTTTTTGGTCAGAGATTCATCTCTCTGGTTGAAAAAATCAACATTTTGGATGATATTTCTTCTCTAAAGAGTGTGAAATCCTCCTTTGTTGAAAGTCATCTTTTTGGTTTGAAAATTTATCTCTGTTGATAGAAATTTGATCCTTTTTCTTTAGAAATGCAAGTACGTGGTTAAAAATTGATTTTTCATAAAAATTATTTTTTTGTTGTTAAAAGTTCACCTCTTTTGTAAAAAATTTCACTATTTTACTTTAAAAAATGGGTTTTCAATTATCTAGTGGTCCAGAGAGAATAAAAGCAAATCAACGTGTTCGATTCGGCACCCGAAGTAAATTAAAAATCAATTTGACTTCATCGAAATTGCGAAACGACAGCCACCCTTTCGAAAGGAAATCGATGCACGTGATTATGTTCCCTGCTGCCTGATTTTTGTGGAAATTTCCCTCATTTTGAGGTCGAATGTTCGATTTAATGATCATGAAGGTGAGAGAATATGAAAATTTTATTTGCACTTTCCATAATCAGAGATAAAAGTGAAAAATTTAAATGCTAATTTTCAGACAGTTTCTTTGGGCAATTTGCAAGTGAAATACGTTCATTAAAACTAGTTCGCAATTAAACTAGAGATTTTATGCATTTAAGACCAAATTGAAGTTTTGCCTAGAAAGTTTCATTGTTGTAAATCCAATATTAAATATCTCTACGCAAATGAAAAAAAGTTAAATGGAATTTTTTTTGGAATAAGAATCTCCTTTTACTCCGCTGGGAATCGAACCACAGGACTTCCGACTGCCGGTCGGCCGCTTTACCACTAAGCTACTAGAGAGACCGAGCGAAGAGTCCTCTCTCAGAAATATAAGCATTATTATGCCCAGTATCACAAGTTCAATTTTTCAATAAATCTGTATTATAATCAGAGAATAACATAATTTCTTAAAGTCTATACAGACTAAATGGAGCTATGAATTAAAAAAATTTTATTTTAATTTTTTTGGAAAAATGATCCTTTCCTTTCGCTTTAAATCTTCTTCTTTCTCTAATTGGAAATTCTGTGGTTCGATACCCAGCGGAGCGAAAGGAGAAGATCTTTTTGAGAAAAAATTTGATATAAAATATTTTTAATTTATAACTCCACCTAGTATGTAAAGACGTTATTTCTGTTATTCTATGATTATTATATGGATTTCATGCAAAAAAATAACATAGTACACATAGCATAATAATGAATTTATTGATAAAAAAGGATTCTTCTCTCGATTTCTCTAGTAGCTTAATGGAAAGTAGCCCACCAGAATTCGGAAGTTCTGTGGTCCCATTCCAAATGGAGCGAAGGAGATCTTTTTTTTGAAAAAAAAAATTATATTTAAAAAACTTTCAATTTAAAGCTCCATCTAGCCTAAAAAGACGTTACGAATTTAAAATATGCACGGTTGATAATGGAAATTCTCTGGAAACAAAAAAATATATTAAGAAGCGCATGCCGAGATTTTGGAATATTTGTGAATGGTACATTTGATGGGTAAATTTTTAAAGATTTATAAAAAAAGCTTCTTGAAAATTTGAAATATTTCTTAAAATTCCTAGGAAAATTTAAACTAATGTTTCATTAAATAAATGTTAAAAGAAGATTAAAAAAGACTTCAATAAATTCTTAATTATTTCCTAACATTTCTAAAAATAAAATGGACGATTATAAAGAAAAAATGTTCAGTTAGAAAGATTAGAAAGCTTTATAAAAGCAATTTAAAAGGTTTAATAACAATAAAATATATTGCTTAAAACTCATGGCATAATTTAAACTGATTTTTATATTGAAAAATTAATTTCTAAGGAATCATTAAAAAGACTTAAAAATATTTTTCTTAAAAAATAAAAACTTTTCAAAGCAGAATCTGGAATATTAGAAAGCAATTTTTAATTTAAAAAAAAAATTTTGTAGAAATTTTATTCATATTTAAGTATCTGATTTTTTATTCATTATAATTATATAATAATAGACAAAAATGCTGCGTTCCTCAATAAATGTTGACTTTAAAGTCAATTTCGCTTTGAAAGGCTTCGAAAAAATAGAAACTTCTCTTAGATTGATGGAAAAATTTGGAACGTCTTAATAATAAAAAATTAGCTTTTAAAGAAAATTGAGAGAAGTTTATAAAGTTGTTTAAACGTCAAAAAAATCTGGAAAATGTGAGGGCATTTTTTTTAATTTTTAAAGATTTTTTTAAGTTTCAGGAATAATTCGAGTCAGTTGAAAAGAATTTTTCTTTCAAAAATACTAAGATTTTATTCGAAATAGTTTTTATTTTAGAAAAATTATTTTAAGTCTACACTTTAAAAAAATTTAAGACAATCAAAATAATTTTCAAAATTTATAAAGTAGAATCGGGATAATTTTCCTTAGACATTTTCTAGATACTGTTTTGACATGACTAAACAATAATGATTATAAATAAATAAAGAAATGTGAAAAATTAAAAGTATTTAGAAATGTATATTTTATACTTAAAAATTATTTTTCTCTTCAAATTATGATTTGCCTAAAATTTTTCTTTTTTGACTCGATATTTTGGAAAATATTCAATTCTATGCATTCATCTTCTTTGTGTGAAAATTCAATGGTATATTAGGTGGAAGAATTATTTTTACTGCATTTTTTATTTATACAATTTAAAGCAAGTAAATAAAATTTTTCAGAATTGATCTCTTTTGGTTCAAACCCTAACTGCCTGGTCAAACGTCAATCTGTCTTAATTGAGATTTTAAATAATATTTATCGTAAAAAAGTTTTATTCATATAACTCAAGAAATAAAACAACATTTGAACCTAAAAAATGGTTATTAGCCATTTTTAATTTGTGGTTAAAATTGTTTTTGGCCTCATATCGAGTTAAATTCTGAATCTCCTTAACTCTTTTTTGTTTCGTCTCTTGAAATTATATATTTCTTAAGTCATGATTTCGACGGGGTAAAATGTATTAAATAATTTTATGTTAATTTTTTTTTGTCCACAAGTCTAAAATAAATAATTTTTTTAATATTAATTTTTATTTCAAAATTGTAAAAAAGTGATTTTAAGCTCCGCTGGGATCCGGATCCAGGTCTTTTAGATTGTCGTTACCGTTCAAGTAGATTGATTTTTTGGGACGACTGAAAAATCCCGAAAAATAAAGTTCCCGACACTGTAAAATTCCCGAATTAGAAAATTCCCAAATAATAAAATACACGAATAATAAAATTACCGAAAAATAAAAATACCGAATTAGAAAATTGCTGAAAAATAAAATTCACCCAAAAATAAAATTGCCGAAAAATATAAATACCGAATTGGAAAATTCCCGGATAATAAAATTTTCGAATAGTAAAATTTTAGAATTATAAAATTCGCGAATTGCAAAATTCCCGAATAATAAAATTCTCGACAGTTTATCATATTACCGAATTGGAAAATTCCCGAATATTAAAATTCCAGACATTTTATACTATTACCGAACTGGAAAATTCCCAAATAATAAAATTCGCGACAGAAAATTGCCTATTTATGTAATATCCAAATTGAAAATTCCCGAATTTTAACAATTAGAATTTTTTGTCAATATATTTTATTGATTACAAATACAACAATAAGACATTAGTTTCAAAAATTATTTTTAACATTTAAAATTTCGAACCTTATTTCTCAAATTTAAAATAAAATAAATATATTTATAAATATATTTATTTTTTTCTTTCAATGTAGAATAAAATTTTTGTATCGCCTTCCTTATTTTTGAAAACGTGAT